>NW_007259473.1:616620-628948 GCF_000164805.1 Carlito syrichta
TATATATATATATATATATATATATATATATATATATATATATATATATATATATATATAAAACCACTATACACATTGGCACCTGCTTTGAATTGAAAGCAAATCATAAGTTGATAAAAATTAAATAATATAAACAAGTAATAAAAGCTCTAAAGATTGAGTTCTATGTAGGAAAGTATGCAGGGTCAGGAAAGAGTATCAATCAGGGCATCCTTCTTGGAGGAGGAAGTTTTGGGTCATGTGGTGAAGTTGAGAGTCAAGGGTTTGTAGGAGAAACAGCAGAAACATCTTCAGAAGAGTTCATAGTGCTGTGTGGTGATGGTGGGGCCATTTCATCATGGGCTTTGGGCAATCATGTTACCTTTCTGTCTCTGAGTTTCCTCATCTGGAAAATGGGAATAGTAACACTCATTTTTTTTTTTTTTTGAGTCAGAATCTCACTCTGTCACCCAGGCAGCAGTGCAGTGGTACGCTCACTGCCACCATAGCCTTAACCTGCTGGGTTCAGGTGATCCTCCTGCCTCAGCCTTCCAAATAGCTGGAATTACAGGTGTGTACCACCACCCCAGCTAATTTTTTGATTCATTGTAGAGACGAGGTCTTGCCAAGGTGATCAGGCTGGTCTTGAACCCCTGAGCTCAGACAGTTCTCTCACCTCAGCCTCCCAAAGTGCTGGGATTACAGGTATGAACCACTGCACCCAGCTCATTTTTGTTACACACACACACACACACACACACACACACACACACACACACACACACACACAACTTACATTGCCTTTCTTGCTCTCAGTTTCCTCACCTGGAAAGTGGGTATAGTAATGCTTGCTTTGATTTTTTAAAAGATGACTTTTGTATTATTAAATATATACAGAAAAGAGGCCAGGCACAGTAGCTCATGCCTGTAAACTCAGTACTTTGGGAGATGGAGGTGAGAGGATTGCTTAAACCCAGAGGTTCGAGTCCACCCTGGGCAACTTGGCTAGATCTCCTCTCTACAATTAAAAAAAATTAGCTGGGTGTGATGGTGCACACCTGTAGTCTCAGCTACTTGTAAGACTGAGGTAGAAGGATTGCCTGAGCCCAGCAGGTAGAGGCTGCGGTAGCTGTGAGTATGCCACTGCACTCAGAGTGAGACTTTGACTTAAAAAAACTCCTCTCTCTCTCTCTCTCTCTCCTCTCTCTCTTTATATATATATATATATATATATATATATATATATATATATAGAGAGAGAGAGAGAGAGAGAGAGAGAGAGAGAGAGAGAGAGAGAAGGAGAGGAGCTGGAAAGTAGTTGAGGGAGGGAGGATGGAATAACTCACTGAGCGAAGAAGCTCCTTACCTCACCTATCTTTCCTGATTCAAAGAAACCTATCCATAGCAGCAGAACTGGGCCTGGAAAATCCACAATCCAATTTCTTCCTTTCCTTGGAGGATGGAGGCTCCTGAAGTTTTAGGATACAGAAGAAGGCATGGGGTGACAGGCTGCTTATTACAGCCTTATTTCCAGTTCTACCTTCTTGTGGAGCCAGCCCCAACCCCACCCTACAGAACATGGTACCCAAAAGATGACCTTGTGGAAGTGGACACACGTGGGTGCTGAGGTGATGATCATGTGGATGAGGAAGTGAGTCACAGTGCGGCTGGAGTAGCAGTGGGCTAGGGGTGGGCATGGTGGGAAGGATGCTGGGCTCATGGAGGGAGGTGAGCATGGAGACCTCTGATCCAGCTGCTGGGATGCAGCTGGGCTGTGCCATGGCCAGCGCCTTACAGGGATTCCCCTACACTGATGTAAGAACAGCTATGTTGTGTATGACATTGGTCTAGACCAGAGGTCAGCAAACATTTTCTGTAAAGGACCAGATAATAAATATGATAGACTTTGCTGTTCTCGGCCACAACGGCTCAGCTCTGCTGTTGTAGTGTGAAAGCAGCCAGAGGCAATACAGAAATGAGTAAACGTGGTCGTGTTCCAATAAAACTTTATTTGTAAAACAGATGATGAGCCAGATTTTACACAGGAGCCATAGTTTGCTAACCCAGAGAGTAGAAGAATTCTGAAAAACGGGATACTCATTTCCATCACACGTCACCAAGGTGATGTGGGGCCAGCAGTGCCCAGGTGTTCACCCCTTCAGTGTTGGGGTTACCCAGTCTATGCACATGTTCCCAGTCTCTGAGTCCCAGTAGGGTCCAACTCAGCTTCTCCTCATCCTGCTTCTTGCATTTGCTCCGTCAGGGTTGTCCAAACTCAGCTACATCCTTAGAGTCTCCTGGGATCGAAAGGATTTCTGCCATATGCAAAATGAAAAACGGAAGGTTTGGATGTTTTTCAAAAAGGAAAAAGGGAGTACTCACATTGTAGGAAAGAGCAGTCGACTCCTCTTCTTCTCTTGTCTTCTTCTTCTTTTTTTTTTTTTTAAGTGGGAGTCTCACTCTGTTGCCCAGGCTGGAGTGCAGTGGCACACTCATGTCCTCCACAGTCTTGATCGGTTAGGCTCAGGAGAGCCTTCTGCCTCAGCCTTCCAAGTAGCTGGAACTACAGGCGCGTGCCACCACACCTGGCTAATTTTTTTATTTATTGTGGAGACGAGGTCTCACCAAGTTGCCCCGGCTGATCTCGAATCTCTGGGTTCAGGCAATCCTCTTGCCTCTGCCTCCCAGCATGTTGGGATTACAGGCGTGAGCCACTGCACCCAGCTTCTCTTGTCTTCTTATTCTGACTGTAGCATAGAGTGAGTCCTAATCTGGGTTCTCTTTTTCCTGGTTTGGGTGATGAGGAATCTTTGTAGAATTCACGTAGAATTCCAGAGAGGGCGCTTGGGAGCAAGGTAAGGAATGGAGAAGGAAACTCATGGTGGTAAAGCCACCTCCGGTTCCCACTTTTTTCTTTGTTCTGGTTCCCACCTTTTCTCACATGCCTGGAGCTCTCAAGACTTGTCCTGGGTGCTAGGCTCGTCCCGAAAGGGACCCACAGTCACAGCATCAAGACAATAATCCCTGTCCCTGAATCGGGATTGGTTTGGCCAATTTGGCTTGATTAAAGGAGCACCCCCCACCCCTGCCCCGACCCTCACCACTGGCATTCCTGGAGACTGGGAGTGAATCCACACGCACCTATCTCTTCCCTGTTATTATCAGTCCTCTTGAGTCTTTGGTGGGATTTGTATATTCAAAATGGTCTGTCTTCACACTTTTGAGTTCTTCAAATACTCAAAGAAGAAATGTTTCTAAATTTAAAAGCAGTTGAGAGAGATAAAATTCCTTTACGATTAATATCCAGCTTACAATATTATTGTAGAAGACTGTGCCTTGTGGGACTTCATTAAAATGCATTAAAGTTTTCATGTTCCGATAAATGATTAATTTTGTTAACCATCTATAGTACTATAAATGAATAGTTTTGGGGGGAGTATAAGATTTGATATATTTATCCTAAAACATTCTATTAGGACATCCTTTATAACTACAGTTTTTCTGTTAATGTGATATTTCGAACAGGTTTTGCTTATTTTATTGTAAGATTGTTTTTAACTACTTTTAGCTACTACTATATAGTGGATTATACTTTTTATCAAAAGATAATGGCCATCTTGTCTAAATCTTTAATTCTTCTGTCTTTAGTTCTATTATGTATGATAGTAATATTGAAGTGGCTAATCATTTTCTGAATGTAAGCTGTATCTGTATCTAATCTTAAAAATCAAATCATTAGAAAGAAAATTGTCAGAAGAAAAATAGTAAGGGACATAAACAGGCAACCTATACAAGCAACACAAAACAAAACGTGAATGTCCAATAAATATGCTAAAGAGGTTCAGCTTCACTAGTGTCAAAGATTTGCAAACCATACTTGAAAGGAAATAACAGATAACAGTGACTCTCCATTTTTATCTGTCATACAGACCATAACAACATTATGTTAAATTTCTCATGATAACCAGAATATAATTTTTAAGGGATCAATTTTTAAAAAAAATTTATTGAAATAAACAGAGATTTGTATGAGGATTTATATGCAAGGATATTTATTATAGTGTTATTTATAAGAGTGAAAACTTGGAACAAATCTAAAAGTAAAAATAAATTGGCTAAATAAACTAAGAACGATTTAATCAATGATATGAAACCATTAAGTCATTAAGTCATATTTGAATGATATTCAGTCATATGAGAAAGTTCTCATGATGCCTCTTTTAACAAAAAATAAAAGTGTATATATATATATATATATATATGTGTATACACACACACACATATATGTTTGTGTGTACTTTTTAGGAAAATTAGAATTAGGGCGTTTCTTATTTCTTATGAACTAGAAGAATATTTGTTAGTAGTGTTCAGATTGTGGTGAATTTATTTTTCAAATGTTTTCCACAATAAATGTGTATTATTTTAATAATGAAAACATCAAAAATTGTATTTAAAAATACTAGTATTGCAATTGTTTCAAAGAAGTCAAGGATCTTAAAGAAAGGAATGATGTTACATTTTAAATAAGAGCAAATGGTCAAAATCAGCTCAAAGTGAATCACAGTGTAACAATCAACACTGGAATTACTATATGCATTATTTGAATGTTTTTCTTCTTTAGAGAATGATATAAAAGCTTTTGCCTCTTTGATGACCAATCTCCACAAAGTCATATATATTTTATTTTTTATAACTTTACATTATTTAGTTGGTTCATATGATATAGACAAGGTTTCTAAATTGGGGATTTTTGAAAAGGAAATTATTGGAACATAAAAATAAGATGACTTAGAAATGTAAAAGAGAAAAGATAACTGCACATGCATGTTTACTGTAGCGTTAATCACATTAGCGAAAACATGGAACCAACCGTGCTGCCCATTGAAAGTGGACTGGATGAAGAAAATGTGGGACATATACACGATGGAATATTATGCAACCATAAAGAAAAACAAAATTATGGACTTTGCAGCAACTTGGATTAAATTAGAGTCTATAATACTCAGTAATTTATCACAGAAACTAGAATATGAGTACCACATGTATTCCCTCATAAGTGGACCTTGAACATTTATCATAATACCATAAGAAAGGGATTGACAGTAGTGAGACACTGCAAGGGGAGGGAGGGGCACATAACACCAATAAGTGTTCCTACACTTTACCTGTACGATGACCATGTATGTACTTAACCCTCATTTGTACCCCATATTTTAAAAATAAAATAATTAAAAAAAAGAAAATCAATATATATCACTCTCTCAATGAAACATCTATTTCATTAAAAAAAAAGAAACTTGGTCTTCTCTTTCAGTAAAGTAGTCAATAAATCCCCCACTATTCTGTCTTCTTGGTAAATCTGAGACAGTCACCGTAAACTGATGACCTTTGATGTATTCAGGACACACGTTCCCATTTTGCGTTTGTTTAGCTCTTTAGGTGATGGACGATGGGTGAGTTATCCTTTCAGCCGCTGGATGGCGGCTAACCTCCACTAGTTGTCTGCTGTTTCCAGAATTTCTTTCCCTGGGAGAGCCTGTGCTTCATTTAACGTATTGTGCTTGAAAGGAGAAAAGAACCCAACATGTAGTATCGCTGGATTAATCTCATTTTACTAACCTCCGAACATAAGATTTTATGGGGCATGAGATTGAAATGCGGTAAATCTTGTAACTGGAATTCTGAGGATTTCTTCTTAAAAAGAAAAGAGAAAAGCTGGATAAACCCAAGTCTGTTGATTACAAGTGCGGTGCTTTTTTCATGCGTCTATGGTTCCATTGTTAGTAGTAGAACTTTAGCAGTTTGACATTCCCACACTACAAATAATGTTGCAACAATTCCCTGTAAATGAAATATTTGTAAATCTTAGCTGAAGGCTCTGAGCCATGGTAAGTTGATGCTTGGTGTACTGACATTCACTCTTATGAATAATTCAGCTCACAAATTTCCAGTTTGCGATTCTATCCCTCAATTTGATAATCACTCAATAAAATGATAATAAAAAAGCACCTGCTTGTACATTTCGATGCAAGAAGAAATGTGGAAGTTGATCATGCTGTAAACCTCATGTTTTAGTCTCAGCTAAAAGTGGAAAGTAGAAATAAGTAATGTATATCCTCTATTTAAACAGGAGCACACACAGGAAAAGTGAAACTCAAAGAAGGAACTGGAATTAGCCTTTTACACTTACCAATGATTTCTTCTTCTGCACACTCTCAAACAACACTCACTTTCTAAAGCAATACATTAAAGAAGAAAAATGACAAGAACAAGAGTGAAAACAATAATAGCATGAATAAAGACAATTTCAGGGTGATAAAAAAATAGAGGAATTCCTTAATGAGAGGAAGTAGTTTTGGTTTGTTACTATACATACTACAGGCCATTATAAAAATTATCATTCAGCCAGGCGTGGTGGTTGAATGCATGTAATCCTGGCACTCTGAGAGGCCAAGATAGGAGGATTGCTTGAGCCCAGGAGTTTGAGACCAGCCTGGGCAGCATAGCAAGACCTCATCTCTACAAAAAAATTAAAAAAAAAAAATTAGCTGGGTGTGGTGGTGCATGCTTGTAGTCCCAGTTACTTGGGAGGTTGAGGCAGGAGGATCACCAGGAGGTCAAGGCTGTGGTAAGCCATGTTCATGCTGCTGCACTCCAGCCTGGGTGACAGAGTGACACCCTGACTCAAAAAAATTACCATTCAATATCCATTTAATTATATCTATTATGGGTTAGATGCAGGGTTAATTACAGTATTCAAAGCCTTTTTTTGTTTTGTTAAGCAGAAAGGAATTTAATATGTGGAACTATGGGCTTACAAAATTGCTGGGAGGATTGGAGGCACAGGCTCAAGGCCCAGCTTCCAGAAATGACCCACAGAACAACACTGCCATGCCTGACCTACCAAGAAAGCTGGCCCAGGGAGCAGGGGAACAATCAGGGAGACAAGGACCAAGAAGCCGCTGCCTCAACTTTTGATTTCTGAGTCGTACTGCCTCACCTTCTACATGGGGGTCAGAGACCACTGCCCTACCTCTGTGGCCTGTGGATCTCTTTCTTGCACAGTCTATACCAGCAACACAGGCAACCTGTGCCCAACCTCTCACACCCACAAATTAGAGGCCAGACACTGGGCCATCTGCCTGTCCCTCTGCAGACAAACCAACGCCTCTCTAACTGCCCTGGCTGCTGGGGCTATCCTTCATCAGACTTCTCCCATCAAATCTGCAGGGCCTGGTCCACCTGGCAGGAGCTAGGATGCAGGTTGATCCCAGGCTGTAAGGGAGCTTGGGAAATGTTAGGTCAGAATCCCAGCAGGACCTCCAGAATGTTAGGTCAGACCCACAGGGTGGGGGGGGGGTGTGGTTGCCTGGTGTGCCATCTGGTGCCACGTGAAAGATGCAAAGAATTGCACAAAAGTTAGGTTAAAAAAATATGGTTTATTTAGAAAGTAAATTGAGAGAGAGAGGGGACTCACCTCCCCAAGGTAGGGGAGGGGGCCAAGACTGGGAAACATGGCAACCGTGGTTCAAGAAGCTACGTGGTCAGATCATGGCTTAGCAAAGCAATGACAGCCGGTAGCTCAAAGTCAAATCCTTTTAAAACTTTTCCCTTCATGGGGCAGGTCGTTAAGGTGACTGGGTGGCGGTCTGTTCCATGTCATCACAAAATGCAGGTACTGACGTCAGGTAGTGGACAGCAGGCATATGGGTGGGCCCGTCACATAATTGCTGCGACAGTGATGGGGTCTGTCTGTGTCACGAAGGTCACAGGGAGCTAATTAATTTAACTTGGGTCATATGGGTGGAGGCAAATACTTGAAATAGAAAAGCTAATTAATACAAAACAAGAGGGGGGGCATGTGAAACAATTATCAATAGTACCTCTGAGAAACCAGTTCTGTCCTTGGCTAGTGAATTGGAGGGTAAATTAAAGTGAACTGCTAGAAAAATATAACAGAGCTAAGCAATGTTACAATGGCGGATCATTGGCTATATTGAGTCCATGTTATGTCCTTTCAGGAAGCATACGTGGCCTCCTACTGTCCCACCTCCAACGTATGATTAGGCAGCAAAGTCTTTGTTTCAATAATATCCTGGCATGAACTACATTTCTCAAATATAATGATTCAGGGTGAAAACGATGAGAATTGAGGAATAAACAATACAATTTCAAGAAGGGAGTCCTGGAATTCAGAAAGGATACCACAGAGGATGGGACATGGGAACAGATTCTTGACACATGAATGGGATGGTGACAGGCACAGGAGGGAAGGGCTTTTCAGACACTGTGACAGTGCATTTAGGGGTCCAGCATGTGCCCCCCCCACCCCAGTGGCGAATGTGAACGATGGTGTGGATGGGGAGGTGGTTTGCAAGCAAGGACAGGGGATTCTTGAAGTTCTTTTCTTCATTGTTGCACATTCTTGGCGAGGACCTTCCTTCTTTTCAGGGCTTGCTTTTCCCCATATATTAGAATAAAATTTGATATGGAAATGAGAGTTTTGAACTGATTTTAATAAGGTTTAATCTCAACAAGTGTTGAATAAAATGAATCAGGGAGAAATAAACTCTTAATAGGTGGCTCACCATTTTGAAAACTTTTTCTAGGATGAACTTTTGTGATTTAAAAATGTTTTCTGTTTTATTAATTTTCCTTTTTTTAAAAAGGAGGGATGTAGTTCTTAAATGAGGATAACAGTTTGGAGAAAAATTATCTTCAGCTGTAGTTCTCGTAGTCATAATTGCCTTGCGTTTTCTCCTAGGAGACTGCCGTTTTCAGCCCTGCGCATTTTCTGGATTAGAGAAGCAAAAGCTTTTCTCCCCTTGCTCTGCATCCCTCAGTGAATTAACCCTTTCCATTTCTGTTTGTCTGTGCTTTGTTTTTATGATATACTGAGCTGGGCACATCCTGTCTTCTTCCTTTCACTGTTTGCCTTTGAATCCCACTCAGGAAACCAGTACTCTCAGTCTGCATTGGCCTTTTGTTGAGGGTGTGATCCTAATTTGTTTCAGAATGATGCTCAGAATGGCAAGAATGTTGGTGACAAAGTGAGCGACAATGTGACAGATTTGGTTGGGAGATGATTTTCCTTTTAGGCTTTGGGGTCAGAAAGGAGGGCGACGAGAAGAGACAGAGCAGTCCCGGACGTGGGAGGTGGCTTGGGACTTGCTCAGGCAGTGGCAGTGAGATCAACGCTGGGTGGTGGAGTGAGCAACGGGAAACACTGTCCTCCTAAGATTTTCTGTTTGAACAGGTTCAGATGTTAACCCTCTATTTTGGGAGACCGGAAGGAAGAAAGTAGAAAAGCAGAGAGAAACTACTTTCTCCTGGTACATGCTAGCTCACTTTCAGAACGTTTACCTCAGTAATACATTTTCCCTTATTTTCTTCTATTATGAAAAGAAAACCTCGCAAACTTTATTTAGCTTTTTCTTTTCTCTTTAATTTTTAGACGTGCTATTGCTTCTATCTCACGTAAGTGATTTAGACTAGTTTCAAAATCGAGTTTAGTGGAAAGTTCTTTCCTGATCCTTTAAAACTTATTGCATATTAGGGTTATATTTTACAGGTATCGACTCATGAGCTTGCTGTAGCAGCCTGGATTCCCACGCCCCTGGATACGGTCTTACAATTCAGTACTTTACTATTTCATTTACGTAGTTTTATCTCCTTTGCTGGATTGTAAGGTCTTTCAGGGAAGAAGCTGTTTTATATTTGAATAACAATGTGCTGGGTTTAAATATATTTTGGCTGCCTTTGGTGAGAATAATGCACTGAACTGAAGTATTTTCTTAAAATATGTAACATTTCTTCTTAAATCATACCAAAAATATGGAATTAATTTTCTTACTACCTAGAAAAAATATTATACCACTAGGTTTGATCTATAGTGTTTTTCTTTGCTATCTGTGGTTCCTATTAAAACAGGAACTGTCCCATATTTTTTATGATATAAGAAAGTAATTGTTCAGATTAATTCCATATTAAATACTGAATCACTAGGAAAGGTCTACCTTTTCTAAATCCCTACCTTATGCTGGCCTCCATATTTTCATACCTATGTATATTTAGGTCCCTCGCTTGAAAATTATGTCAGTCAATGAAAGTTGATTTTTGTAGTTGGTCGTGCCATTTTATTTTACCTTTCCTGGGGCTATATTATAAAGACCACTGTCTCCAGTGGAAAAGTTAATACTAGGTGGAAAATCAGGAAGCTGGCAATTATTTAGGGAGCAGGAACTAAGTATTGCATTATAAAGTGATTGTTAAACATACTTATATTAGGAAATGTATGTCTACATTTGCTTTAATTGGATGCACTTTCACCTCTGCTCTGTCAGGAAGTTTTGATGCTGGTTTTGGTAAGAAGCCTTGAAACTCATCCTCAAAGAAGCTTTGAAGGAACATTTGATCTGCACAGAGTTTCTTTAAATTAGTTTTGTTAGCAATGAAATAAGTTTATTCTTTATGCATGTAGAGAATGGAGTTTATATTTGGTCTCTGAAATAATATTTTGCCATTGAAGGGAACAGCAGAAATACCTGAGATTTGTCTTGTGACATATGTGGGTAGTGATGACATTGATTACTAGTTACACTATCGTGTTTAAGAGAGGTGAAATGCAGAATACACCAGTGGGTAAATAAGCTGGGTTATTTTTGTCTTCCTTGGCAATATAAGTGTTGTTTCCTTGGCAGCTCAAAGGCCCATAAATACACCTGTGGCTGAGACAAAGCCATCCCTGCCCTGTGAATTTTCAGTAATACTGGTGGAGGTTGGGGGCCCTGAGCTTCCCCTTGAACTCTGATTCGTCACCAACTGCTGTTTCTGGGGTGATCAAATCATTCTTTCGCTGACTGGAATCGTCTTCTTTTGATGTCTCCCTGAGCCTATTCTTAAGCTTTTCAAAGAGACAAAAACCTTCTTTGCAGAAATTGCTGCTTGATTTCAGAAAAAATGGATTTGCTGTCTCTGGTCACATTCTTGTAATCAAAAGTTTTTCTGCCTCTGAAATCAATGCCTCCCATTTTAGCTCCAAACCCCTTGCAGTGAGGGTGAGTACTAGCATGCATTGGTGTTTATGAATATGTTTTTGCTTATTTTTGTGATGATACCGCTTTTCATGCGAGAAAAGTCCTAGGAAAAGAGAGTTTGCAAGGTCAAGCTATCATAAGTTGGGAAATTCCTCATGGTGGTGGTTAATTAATTTGCTTCTGGTGGGTGATGTTGAGGCCCACCCTGTGATGGGCTGAGTGATTCTTTGTTGCTTTTAGAAGCTGTCCCTTGACTGAATCAACTAACGATTCCTAACATTAGGAATTTATTTTACACTGAATGACATTTGCTGTAGTTTCCTCATTTAATCTTTCTTTAGGGAGGGCACATGATTTGGAGGCTACCATTTCGTGGGATCTTTAGCACAAGGGGACTTGATGCAGGGTTAAATGAGAATTTTAAAGTTTTCTGGTGAACCTAACTCTCTACTTTTTTCTTTCTCGGTTTAGCAAAAATGAAGTGATGCTTCAGTGAGACTCGAGCCCCTGACCTTCATTTCTACAGCTGTAGCTTTGGGTTTCCACAGGGTTGTGTGTGTCTATTGACAGAATGCTGTAGGAGCAGGGGAAGGCAGGCAGGCTGAGGAGTTTCTTGGCATCATTTGCTGTTCCTTGATGTCTTCAAGCCTGGAGACTAGAATCTGGGGTGGGTGGTGACTTATGAAATGAAATAGATTTTTTTTTCCCTCTAAATAAATACTCCATAAACTAAATCAGAATTAAAAAAGAGGGAATTGAGTTGGAATTTTTGTTACTTTCTATTTTGGGAAAATAATCATACTCTGGTGCTTTAGAATGCTCATGTGTGAAAAGGAACAATATCAACTAAAAGGTAGCATAAAGGTAAGGACCAGCAGCTCCTTCTGCTTTTATAAAGCAAAAATCATCACATGAATGATCTCATCTGGAGTTGTGCTGACTTAGATGATGCTGAAATTTTGGTTCTAAACAAGGAGCAACTGGAATCACCAAAACAGGCAACATGATCCGGAGAGGGTCCACATGAAATATAACCATGCTAACCAGCAGAACCAAAGGCAAAGTGCCAGAAAGACCTACTATTATAAACGCTGTGATTTGCACCTAAAATTTCATTTCTGTGTCTCAGCCGGGCTCAGTGGCTCAGCCTGTAATCCCGTGCCTTTGGGAGGCTGAGGTGAGTGGATTGCCCGAGCCCGCGGGTTTGAGACCCACCTGGGCAACTTGGCAAGACCTTATCTCTACAACAAATCAAAAATCAGCTGGGCATGGTAGCGCACGCCTGTAATTCCAGCTACTTGGAAGGCTGAGGT
>NW_007259473.1:629638-649192 GCF_000164805.1 Carlito syrichta
CAAAAAAAAAAAAAAAAAAGTGATCAGCCTCATTTCAGATGATTCAAGGGATGTCATAATTTTTCGAATGTTTACATCCTATTACAAGATAGTACATGTAGAATTCATATTAAGGTAATCTTGCAATTACTTTATTCCTGCAGCATGCTTGGACTCTAAGATTACTCTCTTAGGTAATACTTTTTTTTGTGGGGGAGGGAGGAGCTAGAATGTACTGGCACTATCATTGGGGCACCTAGCTTATATAATTTAGGGGCCTGGTGATTCATCAGAGGCCACACAACCAACCTGTATGTGCAGGAGTCATGATCAGATGTGTAGTGTTTCTAAGCCAAGACTACATTATTTTTAGAGGTATGTGGGAGTGTTGCCAGGAAAGACATGAAGATGTTCCTGAGATAGCCTTTCCTTGAGTGCATCCCTCTCTTAGTGCCAAACTTTTCTAATTCTTACACTTTCTACATGAAGGGCACTGTACAAAATAACATCATCTGGGATGTGCATTTAACACAGCATCGCTCTTCTTCCAAGCTGTGCCTGCAGAGCTTGGTGCTCTGTTTAGTGGTTGGTTTACTCAAAATGCATCACTTTTCTATATTTTCCTCTGGCATTTGTCTTCCATTTCCCCCTTCCTTTCTTTTGAATTTTGACAGTTGAGTTTTCCAGAAAACCTGTGCATCATTTTAAGCTTCTGCTTCACAATTTCATGAAAATGGTGGGAAAACCAACAGACCATACCACTTCATCTGAGCTGTTAGAATCACTGTTTTCTTTTGGGAGTGCAGCTCAAACGATGTGGCATCCATATGATATTATTGGTTTCTTTGTTTCCTTTTTATTGTTTTTTCTTTTTATTATGAGTTTTTTTAATTATGATAGAATAGAGAAAAAGATCCTGGATGATTTTGGTCTTGCATGTAATTATACTGGCCTTTGCGTTTTCAAGATGAAAAGACTGAAAGGAAAAGTAAAGAATCAGGGTTTTATTTATGTTTCTTTAGTCATCTGGTCTTCAAAATGTACTCTTTCTCTAGATTCCCCCATTCTGCATGAGTTATGATGATTCTCTATTTCACCAAAGCTGGGCAAAGCGGAATCACCTTTGATAACTGTCTCTTTTCATACCAGTTGTCAAGTTTCATCAATTTGTGTGTATATGTGTTTTTTGGTGTGGGTTGTTCTATCTGTTCTTTCCCATTCCTTCTTTACCCAAGAATTCTTTCTGTATTTTTATTTTTTGAGTTGGAGTCTCACTGTGTTGTACAGGTTGAAGTGCAGTGGCATGATCATGACATTCATGGCTCACGACAGGCTCAACCTCCTGGGCTCAGGCAATCCTTCCACCTCAGCCTCCCAAGTAGTTGGGACTGGCTAGTTTTTTTTTTTTTTTTTTTTTTTTTTGGTAGAGATCTGGTTTTGCTGTGTTGCCTAGGCTGGTCTTGAACTCTTGATCTCAAGCAATCTACCCACCTCAGCCTCCCAAAATGCTAGGGTTGCAGGCATGAGCCACCACACGTGGCCTCAATCAGTATTTCTACAGAGGAGTAGCTGAGGGAGGCTGAGGTGGGTAGCTTTGGGTGGAGCCAAGGAGACCTGCCTCTTTTATTTAGCTTTGTTTTTTTATCCATCTTTGGGTGGCTTTGGTGACTACTGCATCCACTTTCTGTTGAATCCTTTATTTCTTCCTGCCCAGAACACTGCCTTCAATCTTCCTCTGCTTCAATCCTTCAGTCCTTCCAGAATGAATGAATTATGGGACCAGTGTAACATTCATGGACAAGACTTTCATCAATTTATTCTGTAATGATTCCTTAATGCCTGCAAGGGCTGCTACCTTAGGTAGATTTGACACCCACCATTCAGCTTCAGCATGCCTCTAAGAGATGAATCAATAATTTTTCCTCACAATTGTAGCACAAGGCAGGCTCTCTTGAATTCCAACCTCCATGTTACTTTTGACATATGTTATGCCCTACCTTTTTATATCTACTTGTTTAAGTTTTCCTCTTCTTCAAGACTTGCCTTAAGTTCTACCCTCTCCGAGAAGTTTTCTTTGCTCATTAGGGCTCATAAAACTGTATTTCAGCTGACTTAAGCCGTCCTCTTTCATCAGATGAAATACAACACTGTGTCATTCATCACTAAGAAAAACAGCTGTTGATGAAACTAAAATGCATTGCTGTTTTAGAATTTTAATTGATAAAACTCTTTAAGACTTAAACATAGGTTTAAAAAATCATCTACCACCCCTGTGCTTTAATACAAAGATAAATGTAATAAAGTAGTTTAGCTAAAACTTTCTTAAATTTAGAATCTGACTCTTCTGGGATTTTCTTTGTACAAGTTACATGGCTAGTATTTTCTTGATCTTCCCAGAAGGTGTCAGTGAAGGTTTTTAGAAAACAACCAGGACACACGTTCCTTCCTCAAATGGACTTTCCATGGTTTGTTGACCATGGAAGCGCTACAGTGAACTTGTAGTGCCACTTGGGGTTATGGCTGCGTGGGCACAAGCACCAGCAAGTAGACACTTGTCATGATTGTTGCTTGATCAACAACAGTGATTTTAAGAGGACACTGATTATAAGATGCACCCAAGTTCAACTGCGGTAAAAAGTGAAGACAAATGTGTGAATCAGAATGAATGAATTATGGGACCTTCTTATCCTATGGAACTCATGACTACTTTCATAACTGTCCCTTGTATCATTGTTTCCAAGGCCATTACATTGATGAAGGCATTTGGTTCTGCTGGACATCTTAGTAAGACGTTCTTAGAGATAGGAACCCATGAAAAACATGTAGATGGCAAATGACAAAACTTAGATACACTCTTTTCTTGGGACACTCTCAGAAATCAAGAGCAAAACTTTCAAGCAGCTCTAGACTGAAATTGGTGGGTTAGGTTAAGATTTGGAAATTTGTCCTCTACATTCATATTGCCACTAATTGTAGTTATGGTACTTTTGTAGAAAAGAAATGTGGTTGTATCTTTCATTTACTAGGTGCCTATGAGACTCCAGGAATTTTAAATGTACTCAAATCCTTACCGGTCTGTTAGGTAGGTGGTTTCACTTCTAAAGTATAACATAGGAAACAGTGTCACACAGCTGGAAGAGAACAGAGCTGGCATTTAAGTCTAGTTCTGTCTGACCCCAAAATTGCACTTTTTTGTTTAGTCATGTGACATAGGTTGTACATATAGGGCCCAAGGCCCAGAGTAGGGGACTCTACAATTTAGCAATGAATTTGGAATTCATTTGAGGTATTTGGAGGAGGGTTATCAAAAACCCTCCTCCAAAATTGCATTTTGGAATGTTGGTATAAAACAGTAATAGTTGAGAGCATATGTTCAAATAAATCTTATATCTTCCTTTCTTTTCTTTTTTTTTTATGAGTTGGAGTCTCACTCTGTAGCCCAGACTGGAGTGCAGTGGCCAGCTCTTAGCCACTGCAGCCTCGACCTGCTGGGTTCCAGCGATCCTTCTGCCTCAACCTTCCAAGTAGCCGGAATTACAGGCATGCGCTACCATGCCCGGCTAATTTTTTGATTGATTGATTGATTGATTTTTTGAGTTGGAGTCTCACTCTGTCGCCCAGACTGGAGTGCAGTGGCCGCTCCCGGTCACCACAGCCTTGACCTGCTGGGCTCTGTTGATCTTTTCGCCTCAGCCTTCCGAGTAGCCGGAATTACAGGTGCGCACTACCACGCCCGGCTAATTTTTTGATTTATTGTAGAGATGAGGTCTCGCCTGCCCAGGCGGGTCTCGAACCCACGGGCTCAGGCAATTCACTCACCTCAGCCTCCCAAAGGCGTGGGATTACAGGCTGAGCCACCGAGCCTGGCTGATTTTTTGATTTATTGTAGAGATGAGGTCTCGCCAAGTTGCCCAGGTGGGTCTCGAACCCGCGTGCTCAGGCAATCCACTCACCTCAGTCTTCCAAAGCGCAGGATTACAGGCTGAGCCACCGAGCCCGGCTCTTATTTTCTTTTTAAATGATACTTTCCACAATTAGTACTATTCTATTTGTAATTACACATTTATTTATGTGTTATTTTTTATCTTTTTTTTTTATGAGTCGGAGTCTCACTCTGTGGCCTGCTGGGCTCCGGCAATCCTTCCGCCTCAGCCTTCCAAGTAGCTGGAACTACAGGTGTGCGCTACCACACCCGGCTAATTTTTGATTTATTGTAGAGATGAGGTCTTGCCAAGTTGCCCAGGCGGGTCTTGAACCCGCGGGCTCAGGCAATTCACTCAACTTGGCCTCCCAAAGCATGGGATTACAGGCTGAGTCACCGAACCCGGCTGTGTTATCTGTTTAATATCATGTTCCTAATGACCATCTTTCATTGATTCTAAGATGTATATTTTCCACATTTTAACATCTGTAAAATCAGAATGCATCTTAAAATTGATGTATTTAAGTTTAATTGGCATTATTTTACTTTTTCATTCTGAGTGTTGCATAGAATAATTACGCATCTTACAATTAGTATTTTTTAATGTTTAAGTAAATGTCTGTTTTTTATTAGCTGTTGTATTCACAGTTTATGGCACAGTTCCTGTCCCCATAAGAGGCATTCACAAACTTTTGTTTATGAATGAATGTATGAATGAATGAAATGTGCCTGAAGGTACTTGGGTTTCTGGATGAAGTCTCCTGCCTATGTGAAGCCCGTCATCCACGGTTGTTTTTCCATTATGGCTTGACAGGATCTGAATATGGCCAATATTTTCTGCCTGGAAGGGTCCACCGTCCACACAGAGAGGGCTGGAGATCTTCCCAGCATGAGATCCTGTCGGTGGTGTTCTGCCAGCTGAAGCTGTGACCTGGTGGAAACTGTATGAAAACCTTCCTGACTTTCCTAATGAGCAGTGTTTGATAACCCTCCTCCAAATACCAGAAATGAATTTTCTTTCTGGTGGGGACTAGGGAGTAGGTGGCTTGTTATGGATTCAGTCTCCAGTTTTGTCTTATATGTGCTGCTTAATGATGACATCTCGTTTCCTTCATGACCTGGGACCCCCCCAAGAAGATCCCTTAATGTACCTCCTGCTTCTACCTTGCCCAGAGGGGATTGAGATGCAGCCACAGAGGCTGGAAGACCCTGCAGTTTGCTCTGAAGCCTCCAGAGTCATGGTAATGCCTGCCAGACACAAAATGAATGCCATCAGGCAACTGTAGAAATCTTCCCAGAAAATAACTCTCCCCAAGAGATACATTGTAAATAGGCTGGGGCTGGAACCAGGAACACCATCTGAGAGGCGCTAATTTAAATGTAACTAATGAAAGATAATTTGCAACGTAATGAATTGTAACATGTCTGTCCTGAGGTGTTAACAGAGGATTCTTGAGACTGATAAGAGATGTTGAACTAGGAGGATCAGATCCTACTGCCGGTCTCTTGTGCCATTTCAGCACCACACCGAGGAGAGGGACTCAAAGTCTTCATACCTCTCTTCACCGCTCACAATGAGCACAGGCAACAGCTGCTTACCAACGCCCAGAGGCTGATTTTAAAAACAACCTGTTGGGTCATATGAAAGGTCAATTTCTAGTTCTTTCAGAAATCGCCACACTTCCAAAGAGGTACAAAAAAATAAAAATAAAAATAACCGGTTAACAAACTTGAACTTCCTGTGCTGTAGTTATTTGCTTACCAAATAATATTCAGGTCTCGTTGTTGTCTCTTTATTAACCTGACATATATTCAGAGGCCTCACCTAAGCATTGGTTATTGATCAAGTGAATCTTTCATATTCTGATACCACAATAATACCCTGGCTTTCAAGTCAGTCTCTGATGAGGTTGAATAGCTAGATATTACCAGGATGAGTCCCCGGTTTCATGATTGTTCTTGGATGACCTGATGGGATTTGAATGCCTGAACCTTGAATTCCAAGGACTAAATCCTAGATTCAACAAACTCAACCTTAAATGTCCTGCCTTTCATAAGGATGGGAACAACAGACAATGGGGATTCCGAAAGTGGGGAGGCAGGGGGAAAGGGTGGAACAGCTTTTTGGGTATAGGTACCATCCTCGCCATTTGGGTGACAGGCTTGGCAGAAACCCAGAACTCACCATCAGACATTATACCCACATAATGGGCCTGCACACGTACCTCTCAAATCTAAAAGAAATAAAAATAAAAAGTTTTGCTTTTTACTCATCTTGATGAGAGGCCAAATGTGAGAGCTCTCTCAAGGTACTTGGTAGCGTTTCTCCATTATATCTTCACAGTAAGGATGATCAAGATGTGTAGCCACGTAGGATAAATTACCTTGGCTTCTGTGTATGTGCAACTGTGCGAGTACAAGTAATTTATGGACATCATTTGCTATTTGTATATGAAATAGGCTGCTTGTTCTTTATGGGGTGGGAGACTGCTCCTTTGGGTCACAATTAGCCTATCTGGCAATTAGTCACAATTAGTCATGATGCTGGCAGTGAATTGTGCTTGCAAAGTTGTTTAGGTGAAGTCAGGCTGGATTTCTCGATGTGAGCAATATATTCAGAGCTGTGACTCCTCTGCTTTCTGTTTTGATATAGTCTAAAGTTTCTCGTTCAAAGAAACTCTTTAGATAACTCTATTGACTCAAAGCTTATTGTCAGGGAGTGGAGAGAATGAAATGAATGTCAGAAGGAGTTGTGTTGCCACCGAGCAGTTGAAACGCTTTGACTGGTTGATAAACAGGATGAAGAGGCTTGGCTGAACTGTACAGTGTGTAAACTGTATTACCCTAACAACTTTTGGAAGAGAGGAGAGGTACGAAGGCAGAGACTCTAGAAGGAAAGCTTGAGAAGAACAGGTGGCCTCTCAACTTTTACTCTGTGAACATGGCTAATACTCCATGAAAATTAGAAATGTTAAAGTGAAATTCCGGTCTTCCAGAGGACTTTCTGTTTGGAAGCCTGTTGAGGGATGAGCAAGTCTGCCAGCAGTTAGAAGAACATTCTGGAAGGACTGACTCCAGTCCAGACACTGTACAGGCTACTGTGATGTTTAGAATCGGGAGGAAACAGCTCTGGAAGCAGAGTGTCACTCGAGTTTTAACGGTAAGGAGCTATTGTCTGTACACTTGCACGTGTGTTTCGGATTATCCTCTCAAACTCTTGAGTGAAAAAATTGCCTTTAAAAAGTTCAGGCCAGGCTCGGTGGCTCAAACTGTAATCCCAGCACTTTGGGAGGCTGAGGCAAATGGATTGCTGGAGCCCATGGGTTTGAGACCAGCCCAGGCAACTTGGCGAGACTTCGTCTCTTTACAATAAATAAAAAAATTAGCCAGGCATGGTAGCACGCACCTGTGGTTCCTGCTACTTGGAAGGCTGAGGCAGAAGGATTGCCGGAGCCCAGCAGGTTGACACTGGGGTGGCTGTGAGCATGCCACTGCACTCCAGCCCGGGTGACGAAGTGAGACTCCAACTCAAAAAAAAAAAAGTTCAAAATGGCATGGCTTGGTGCTCCCATTGCTTCTGGAGGCCAAGGTAAGAGGATCACTTGAGGCTGGAGTTCGAGATCAGCCTGGGCAACAAGACAAGACCCCTCTCTCTACAAAAAAAAAATTTAGCTGGATGTGGGGGCATGTGTCTGTAGTCCTAGCTACTTGGGAGGCTGAAGTAGGAGGATCGCTTGAGCTGAGAAGGTCTAGGCTGTAGTGTGCTATGATGTACCACTGCACTCCAGCCTGGGTGAGAGAGTGAAACATTGCCTCTTTAAACAAACAAACAAACATCCCAGCATTTTGGGAGGCTGAGGCAAGAGGATTGCCTGAACCCGGGGGTTCGAGACCAGCCAGGGCAACCTGGTGAGACCTTGTCTCTACAATAAATCACAAAAAATACCTGGGCGTGGTGGCTTGTGTCTGTAGTTCTAGCTAGAATCACCTAAGCCCAGCAGATTGAATCTGCATTGGCTGTGAGCCTGTACTACACTCCAACCCAGGTGACAGAGTGAGACTCCAACTAAAAAAAAAAAAGTAAATAAAATAAAAATTAAAAATAAACAAGGGTACCTGTATAATGAACATTTGTATACCTAACCCTGAATTGTACCCCACATATTTAAAATAAAAAATTAAAAAGAGCCCCCAAACTCTCAAATTTATACATGGATGAACTTGTGAGAAACATGTTTGTGTACAAATCTTTCCATGGTATGTAAAGCTACATGTTGATTTTCCAAATTTAAAAAAGGATTTGCATCCTTAGACTTTTCTACACACAGCTGCCTAAACTTTAACTATGTATAGAAATTCATGCTGCATCTTTTGGGAAATTGCTTTCCTGGGACAAAAAACACATTCAAGGTGGTTTGGGCATTTTGTGTTCTTTCAACCCTGTAAACCTTTTGTTGGTGATTAGAGCTAGTTAAGGCAGATTCTAGGCTGCAAGTTTTTGAGGCTCTTTGAAATCACCCCCTGTACCATCTGCCTGGAAATGAGGTCACAGACGGTGAGATGCAAGGATGTGCCTTTGGAAGTCACATTGAAGAATGAGCTTCCCGGCACAGGGCTCAGCTCAGCAGCTTTTTATTATGCAAATGTACAGAGAGGGATTTGGAGCCTCTTCCACTGCCAATTAATGTCAGAAGAAAACGGAGGTCTCTCTAGGACTCTGTTCCCAACATTAACCCGTGCTTCCTGCCGGGCTGGGTCCCCAGCAGCTCACATGATTCCAGCTGGCCTGTTGTTTTCCCACAAAAGAGCAGTAATGTCTCTGCGTTTACTAAGTACTCCACTCCCTGAAACTCCCCACTTGCCCAAGCCCCAAGATTCTGCTACATTCATCCCAAGCCCTTGAACTTATTTGCATCTTCCAACTAAGCCCCTGTACTTACTTGCTGTCAAACACTTATTCTTAAGACCAAGTGCCAATGTTGCCCCGGAAAGCTTCCTTGACACTTTCAGGAGAAGGTGAGAACCTCCGACCAGTACCCTTTTACCACTTTGCTTCTTTGTCTCATGGAGTTCTTGTCCCAGGATGTAGTAAAATGGTATTTGTCTGCATGTCTCTTTCCCTCTCTAGATTGGGAGTTCTGGGAGGGCAGGGACAACATCCTCCCAATTTTTTTTTTTTTAAATAGAGACACAATTTTGCTCTGTTACCCAGGCTGAAGTAGAGTGGCATGATCATGGCTCACTGCAGCCTCAAACTCCTGGTCTCAAGCCATCTTCTTGCCGCAACCTTGAGTAGCTAGGACTACAGGTGTGCACTACCATATCTGGCTAATTAAAATATTTATTTTTTGTAGAGATGGGTCTCTCTATGTTGCCCAGACTGGTCTCAAACTCTTGACCTCAAGCTATCCTCCCACTTTGGCCTTCCACAGTGCTGGGATTACAGGCGTGAGCCACTGTGCCCAGGCCCTCATCAAGCTTACATAACCTTTTCTTAACACAGAGCTTGATATATGCTTGTGGAATAAATGGAATGAATTAAACATTTCACATGTCTGAACATTTTTCCTGTGCTTAAGTACCAAGTCTAAAATGTTACAATTGATTATAAAATCTCAGGTATAATTAATGAAGCAGATTCTTCTTTGATATAAGCTACATTTCGAGAGTAAGTTAAGTGTTTTGGAAGCTCCATTTATATATTTAGGGTGCCGGTTTTGTTCACTCCACTGAAGTGTGTTATTAACAGAATTATCTTAATAGATTGCAGTATATTATGTAAATAATTACACATTTTCTATTTTAGTGCACTGTGTTAAAGAAAAAAAATGTTCCGTGATACTTGTTAAAGCATGGTAAGACTTTATTTAGGACCATTGAGATAAGTATAAGAATCCATACAGGGAAGAAAGATTGGACTCAACTCTGATACAGCCTGGGTAAGTGGGAATTTAACCAAGGAACAGGGTCAGGGTCAGTGGATGGAAACCTACTAAGTGGAAAAATCAGGGGTGAGGGAGATTCTGGCTAAACTGCCCTATCAGGGTTCTTGCAAAAGACAGGCCAGGGTGTTCAGACATCACTTGGGGAAGGGCAGAGGATGAGAAACCCGATCAGATATGGAGGGAGATCAGATATGGAGGGTAGGGGAATTCTTGGTCAACAGATTCAGCAGCATTCTTTGCTAAAACTGAATTTTACAAGGAAATGCACAGATAGGCCTAGGAGCCTGATTAAAGTTTGGTCAAAGAATCTTTGTCAACTGCTATGACAGTTTATGAAGTTATAACTTCATGACCTGAAATGACCAATGGAAAAAATTGCAAAGCTACTTAACATAAAAACTGTGAGTCTGTATTTATTAAACACTGGTCTGGAACCACTACTGTAATGATGCTATATTTAATTAGATTACTGTAATATAATAATTGACTTATCAGTAAATATCCATGCCAATAACAAACAAATATATCATAAACTCTATGAGTTTAGAAAAGTCAAGCCGAGTATCTTTTCTCTTGTATGACAAACAAATGGCTTTCACTTAAAAAACTTGAAATAACTTCATATATATTCACTCACTTATTTTCAGATATGGTCCAAATCTGATGCCTGCCTTTTTCTCCCCTGCTTTTCTTATAGATAAAGAATGCTTAGTACATAGTTACAAGTGCACAGTGGACACAAATCCCAGACTTGTGTATTTTGTTTTTCTTTACTTTCCTTATATAAAGTAGAAATATATCACTTTGTTGGTTGACTTTGTTGACTTCCAGAAAAAAGAACAATTGAAAGATAGATGATAGTCCTCCTGACGGTTAAATTTACCTAATTGCAAAGTTGGTTTAAAAATGGAGTCATTTTCTCTTCACTGCAGGAACAGATACTGTTCATGTTTTGTACTGTCCATGTGCTGGGGAATACTGCTGTTCATAGACTTTCCTATTGTGACAAGATTTCTCTAAACAGGGATTCTCTTATGGGTAGAAACCGCGGGGGGAAAAAAGAGAGCACACTCCCTGACAGAGGTTTACCTTCCTCCCCCGCTGAGAAACTCCGTGGGAGGGCAGCCATTGTCTCCAGTGGGGTGTACAGTAGAAGCCAAGACAAAAAAGAACCTTTGCTCTCAGATACCTTTTGAAATCTGAAAGGATGTCAGTTTTGTTATTCTCTGGAAAATAGCCAAACCGTTTTCAGCATTCTCTGTTAATCAGGCCTAGACCTGTTTGGCCTGGTCAACAAATTTCACATAGAGCAGGTCAAAACAATTTTCTTGGAGCACTGGAAGGTGAATGGCTCTAGGGTCTTGCTGGAAGTAGGGAGGGGACAGGTGCTGCCTGTTAATACCTGGTAAGCATTTTTCAGCCTGCATGAGTTAAGGCCTGATGATACCTGTATCATAATCATGTCTTAGCTAGACCCTGGAGGAATGTGAGTCTACATGCAAAATTCATCCATTCTCGGCCGGGCTCAGTGGCTCAACCTGTTGTCCCAGCACTTTGGGAGGCCGAGGCGAGGGGATTGTCTGAGCCCGCGGGTTCAAGACCAGCCTGAGCAACTTGGTGAGCCCTCGTCTCTACAATAAATAAAAAATTAGCTGGGCGTGGTAGCATGTACTTGTAGTTCCAGCTACTTGGAAGACTGAGGTGGAAGGATCACCAGAGCCCAGCAGGTCGACAACAGGATGGTTGTGAGCATGCCACTACACTCCAGTCAGGGCAACAGAGTGAGACCCCAAGCAACAACAACAAAAAAAAATTCCTCCATTCTGCAAATATCTCTTGTATGACTACTTTATACTAAGTGCTTTGCTCTGTGGCAAGAAAGAGTTCTTCTAGGGCTCTAGAGTTTAGAGCTGAACTTGTTCTATCACTCATATTTGTGCAACTCTAGTAAGGAGAAAAAAAGAGGTCTAGAATTAGAAGGACCCCAAATTTATGTCCTTGGGCTTTCTCTATTAAGTTCTTACTTTATGTGAGGACCTGGTCATACTAACCAATTGTGATCAATTCATAAAATGATCTCCTTTAAAGCAGTGATCTCAGGCGGCATGCTAGACTCGTGGGGAGCTTTTGAGAAACACCAGTGCCTGGGCCCCACTCCTGGCTACATAAATCAGAATTTCTTAGGTGGGGAGTCATCAGTGTTGTAAAGTTCCCAGGTGATTCTACTGAGCAATCAGCTTTAAGCACAACGGTCTGTTGTATGAACAAGGGAATTTTGAGAATCTCACTCTTGTGCCATATATAATGTAAATAGTGACATATTATATATTTCTTAGCATGTGGCTAAAAGCTACTTGAGTCATATGGTCCCTGCTGCCAGAGGGAACTCTTAGAATTCTGCAAAAGAGCAATTTCTGATTTTGGAGTGAAGCCATTATAAGGTTAGGGGAAGATAGATTATATGACCATGCAAAGGTCCACTAAGGCTCATTTCAGGAATGTGGTGTGCAGAAAATGGGCTCTAAGTTAGAATTTCAATAATAAAGTATTGCCGGGAGGGGAAGTTGTGGTGATGGGGCTACACGGACAGCAGGTTTGGGGTTGGCCTGGGTAAAAAATACACACGCAGTAAATGGTAAAGAAAGACTCTTATCTGCCTGGGAAAAATGACATGTAAGAAAGTTAGTAAATGGAGAAACATACAGGCCCTGAAATCTGTAGCAAAAATAGACAAGATCCCAAAACTTGTTCCTGGACACAAGAAGATTGGTGCCGTACTTTAAGTGCCATCTCTTTGCAATAGCAGGGAGTGTGGCTCTTGTTAGATAAAGGAGGGCTTCACTAAAGCACCTGCTGTGAGTGGGATTAGCCAACATGGAGTCACCCTCCCTCCCTGAAACCACTTTACCAAAGTGCTCTTAATTCGGGAAGGAAGGTGGAAAGCTTCCTCTGCACCTGTGGCCCTTCACCTGGAACACAAAATGAGAGAGGCGTCAGAAAAGGCAAGACGTGAAAGTGCAGCTAGGAGAAGAGAATTTCTAAACCGTGGTTCTTTCAGCCAATTAAAGAGCAGGTGAGGCTGGGTCGCGAAGCCTCCAAGAGCAGCCTCTCCAAGAGGGGAGAGGCTGGGAGAGGAAATGGGGTCCTGTGGGTGGAAACAAATGCTGGAAGACAGAGAGGGAAGGTTTCCTCTGTCAGGAGACAAGGAAATGGGGCTAACTTTGCAGAGAGGGATCTAAATGGAAATGCGTTAGAGAACGACTTCCTTCAATTTTTGTAATTCAACAAATGAAAAAGGGTTGCAGCTTGAGCAAGGTGAGTTATATTTGCTGTAAACTGAGGGAGAGCTGTCATCCACACACTCAAGGCAGAATTCCATGAAGTCGTTTGTGCTGGAGTCACAACAGCATAGGAGATCTGGGAGTCTACTGGCCGAATTCAGGGTCTGCAATGGCTCTAGAAGAATTCGTTTCAGTCCTTAATTACTTGAGAGTGACTTGTAAAATGATTAACCTGTAATTTATTCATTGCTTAGATATTCTTTGAAGCTCCACAGTGTGCCAGGCAGTGTTCTGGGCACTGGGGATACTGAAAAAAAAAAGTAAAATAGAAAACATCTCTTCCCTCTAGAAATGGTGTTCTGGTATGAATAACGAGATTCCGTTGATATTTACTTTGTTTTATCACTCAGGAGATAAGAAGGATCAGGTGTTATACATGGCAGACAGAAGAGCAAAACTATTTCAGTGCCTTTAAAAAAGAAAAGGAATACATATTTTACCATTCACCAGGCATCTCAGCTGGGCATGCTCTTTGAATAACTTCCCCTTCTGCTCATGGATTTGTTCTGATTCATCTGCAGCTGGGGAACATGGAATGAAGTGAAGCTGACTGGCTTAAGATGATCTAACCCATGTCATGTCCTCGGCCTCATTAGCACTGGGTTCTCACCGTGTCTGTGAACTTGAGGTTTGATGTTGACAGTCAAAGCAAAATTAGTCATGGGGGTATTTACTTTGGTAATTTAAGATAAGTGACTTTAACCAGTATAGTATAACTTAAGACAAGTGACTTTAACCAGTATAGTAATCTACTCTTATCAATGGGGAATACATTTCAAGACCCCTGGTGGATGCCTCAAACCTTGGATAGGATTGAACCCTATATATACTGTTTTTCCTATATATACATTACTATGGTAAGGCTTAATTTATAAATTAGGTACAGTAAGTGATTAACAATAATAACTAATAATAAAATGAAACCCATAACAATATGCTGTAATAAAAATTATGCGACTGTGGTGACTCTGAAAATATCTTATTGTGCTGTCCTCACCCTTCTTCCTGTGATAATGTGAGATAACATGCCTACGTGATGAGATGAAGTGAGGTGAACGATGTAGGTGTTGTGATGTAGCATTAGGTTACTCTTGAATTCTAATGACGTGCCCAAAGCAGGATCATCTGCTTCAGGTAATCCTGGATTATTTGGCCATGATGATGTCAATGGTTGGATGTCAGGAGCAGATTGTTGGTGATTAATGGGCAAGTAACGTATATAGACTGGAGACACTGGACAAAGGGATGAGTCATGTCTCAGGTGGGACAGAGCTGGATGGGCAAGATTTTATCATGCTGCTCAAGGGCATGCAATTGAAAATGTACGATTGTGTATTTCTGGAATTTTTCTTTCTTTCTTTCTTTTTGAGTCAGAATCTCACTCTGTCGCCCAGGCTGAAGTGCAGTGGTATGATCGCGGCCACCCCAGCATTGACCTGCTGGGTTTAGGCAATCCTTTCGCCTCAGCCTTCCAAGTAGCTAGAACTACAGGCGCGCACTACCATGCCCGGCTAATTTTTTGATTTATTGTAGAGATGAGATCTTGCCAAGTTGCCCAGGTGGGTCTCAAACCCGTGGGCTTAGGCAATCCACTCACCTCAGCCTCCCAAAGCGCGGGATTACAGGTTGAGCCACCGAGCCCAGCTACTTCTGCAGAGTTAAAAGCAAAAGTTAATATTAAAAAAATTTAGATAATAGTTTTTAGACGAAGAATAAGAGATCATTTTGAGACAAAGTCTCAGAGTTTTTGAGCACATAGCATTAGGGTCTTTGTTAGGGCTTATCTTTTAAAATATCAAGGCTGGACACTGTGGCTCACACCTGTAATCCCAGCACTTTGGGAGGCCAAGATGAGAGGATTGCTTGAGCCCAGGAGTTCCTGATCAGCCTAGACAACATAGTGAGACCTCGTTTTTGGAAAAAAAAAACAAATAAAACAAAAACAGTGGGCATGATGACGTGTGCCTGTAGTCCTAGTTACTTAGGAAGCTGAGGTGGAAAGATCACCTGAATCTAGGAGGCCAAGTCTGCAGTGAGCCATGATCATGCCACTGAAATCCAGTCTGGGAGACGAAGTGAGACCTCAACTCAAAAACAAGAACAAAACAAAAAGCCTCAAGTTCATGGTATGTAATACTTTTTGAACCAATGAGAAGTAACCCGGATGTTAAGAAAGGAATGGACTCTAGGTGACACCTTGCTCAACACTCTGACTTTGGAGCTAAGGAGATTGCAGTCAGAGAGGTTAAATGAAAGATGTGAGATCTTGCTGTTAGTGACAGAGTGGGAACTAGAGGCTACTACTACTCTGACGTCAGTGTTCCTTTGTCTATGGGAGATTTTTTCCCCCAGGGAAGTAGTGTTCCTTTTTTGTGAGGCAGTAAGTTGGACACTCTCCCATTCTGAGGACATAACCCTCCTTGTCCGAAATGTTAGAATACTCTTCTTGATTTCCTTGGACATGGAATAGGTTTCTGGCCATCGTCTCCACCCCTCATAGTTGGTGCTTGTTCATGCAATGGGAAACAATTTTAATAGGAATCCTAAGAAAATAATTACATTATTTACCTCCTGCTTTCTTAATCTCACTCTGCCTTCTCTTTCCAATGTCTAGATGTTTCAAAAGCCAGCACAACAAGCCAACTCCAGATGGCTGGTCACCTCACTGCTTTTTGCTGTAGTTCCTTAGCAGACAGAAAGCTGCAGGGTTAAGTTTATAGATTGACAATGCACTGATTCAATCACTAAATGTTTGTTTAGCATTATTGACTTTTTGTGGTGATTAAAAAAAAAAAAATCTCATATTACCAGGATACCTTAGTGTAAGGCAATGAAAGTTGAGATTGATAAACAATGTGGTCTTTTATCTATATGGCACTAGAGTTGACTTTACATTTCTTGTCTTTAGATGATAGAACAACTAGTTTAAGAAGGAACATATTCAAGTCTTAACATGTTTTTAAATATACCATCTGAAAACATTTACTTTAAAGACATGTTGATAATTGGCTTTGTATACATAAGACTGCTTTGGAGGGTTTTTCGCCTGTGATGTTTAAGTAAAAACAGAATAATTAATGTTCTGTTTTAGGGAATGATCTCTCTGTTTCCTCCATTAGAATATATTTTTTTCCTCTGGAATCTTATACAATTGAGTCATAGAGTAATGTGTTGCTATGGCAGAATTTAATTTAAATCTCTGTCTTCTTTGAAAGACTGCAGTTGCTTTACATCTTGAATTTTCTGACTCTTTACTTCTTTTATTTTCCTTTTTGCCTACCAAACATTTGCCAACTCTTTGTTTTGTTGTTGGATCCCTGGCTCTCCTTGTTGACTACCATGTTCTCAAGATGACAAAGACATTTAGTATAGACTTCGAGAGATCACTTAGAGAAGTCTTTTATTTCCCCTACTGGGAAGGTAAAAAACAGTAGGGCATATTTCTAATCTTAGTTACATTTGAAAAGAGATTTAAACTTACTTCTATTTGATGTTTATGAAATGTATACTGTATGTAAGGACTTGTGTTAGTTCCTGTTTAGAGGAGTGGCAATAAAATAGGTATATATTTTTTTGTTAACCTTAGTTCTCCTTCCCATCTCCTCAACAAGTTGTCTCTCAAGTAGTCCTTCAAGTTCAGAGAAATGAATGTAAATCACATAGATCTAGCAACGACCTTTCAATCATGCAGAAATTCCCAACTTTTTCCTCTTTAGTTTTTCATAAGTCTTTTGTATCTTAAAAAATTCTTCCTTAGCCAGGCTCGGTGGCTCAGCCTGTAATCCTGCGCTTTGGGAGGCTGAGGTGAGTGGATTGCCTGAGCCCGTGGGTTTGAGACTCGCCTGGGCACTTGGCGAGACCTCATCTCTACAATAAATCAAAAAATTAGCCAGGCGTGGTAGTGCATGCCTGTAGTTCTGGCTACTTGGAAGGCTGAGGCGGAAGGATTGCTGGAGCCCAGCAGGTCGAGGCTGTGGTGGCTGGGAGCGTGCCACTGCACTCCAGTCTGGGTGACAGAGTAAGACTCCAATTCAAAAAAAAAAAAAAAAATTCTTCCTTGACTCTAAATTCTCCTCTCTCTACTAGTACCACACATTTTTCCTTTATAGTCAAGTTTCTGGAAAGAATAGTTTATACTCAGTATTTCCCTTTTCCCAATTATTCTTTACTCAGGTCTATATCCATTTGCTCTCTGTCCAACCAATGAAATGATTCTAACAAGATTACTGTATTATTTTTTTTTGCATAACAAACCACACCAAAACTTAAAGGCCTAAAGTAGCAACAATTATCTATTATCTCTCTTGATTCTGTGGGTAACTGGGCTCAACTGAGTGGTTTTTCTGCTGCATGTCGCATTGGCTGGAATATTCAAGATAGCTTACTCAGATGACTGAAAGTTAGTGCTGAGGTCAGCTAGAAGGTCGATGGTGCTGTTGACCAGAATGTTTTGGTTTTCCTCCATGTGGTCTCTCCAGGAGACTTGAGCTTCTCACAGCATGGTGGCTGAGTTCTGAGGGAGCATTCCAAATGCAAGGGCTGAAGATTTCTTAAGGACTAGCCTAGGAAGTTTCACTGGCTTATTTCCTCAGATCCTTTCAGTCAAAACTGGTCATAGGGCTTGCAAATTCAAGGGGAGGAGAAATAGAGTCTATTTCTAGACAGGTTAATGGCATAATCACATTGCAAAAGAGCAGTGAGGTGCTGGAGTCATCTTGTAAACATAATCTATAAAGATATCCTAGTTAATCCAACCAATCTTCTATAGCATTACTACTATTGTGCACTTCCCATGGTTTTCTGATGCTTAATCTGTTTATGCACTATGAAGGAATACCGGAGGCTGGCTAATTTATAAAGAAAAGAGATTTATTTAGCTCATGATTCCTCAGGCAGTACATATAATAAGGCATCAAAGTGAGATTAAGGCCCTCAGGAAGCTTCCATTCATGGCAGAAGGCAAACAGATCACATGGTGAGACAGGAAGTGAGAGTAAGTGGGAGGGAGGTACCAGGTTGTTTTTAACAACCAGTTCTCATGGGGAACTCACTCCCATGAGAAGGGTACCAAGTCATTCACGAGGGAGCTGCCCTCGTGATTCAGACACCTTCCACCAGGCCTCACCTTCAACACTGGTTATCAGATTTCAACAAGAGCCTTGGTGGGGCCAAATAAACCACATCCCAACCATAGTCTACTGTGTCCTAGTTTCCTTCCTATATCTCTACACACTCATCCTCAGCCTTCTTCATTTGCTCTTCTTTTTCTCTTTGCTCCTGGAATACTGGTTTTCTTCACTTTATTGTCTTTTCACCTCTATATCATCTCTATATCTTTGTTAGGAAATCATATCAGCACTTATAGTGTAAACTTTGATTTATTCATTCGTTGACAAATAGTTATTGAATAGTTAACATGCACATCTCACCTGCTGAATGAAAGGGCTGCAGGCATGGTTTTGTACTGCACAACTCCAAAAGATACCATTTGCACTGTAGTTTGTGTATTGACAGTCTTATTGATCTATGTCTCAGCTATGTCAATGTCTACGCCCATATTATATCAGTGGTTTTCAACAGGGGGTGATTTTGTCCCACAGGGGATGTTTGGCATTGTCTAAAGACACTTTTTATTCTCATAGATTGACAGTGGGAAGCTACTGGCATCTAGAAGTTAGAGATCAAGGATGCTGCTAAAAATCCCCACAATGCATAGGACTGCCCCTCATAACCAGAATGGTCTGGCAAATAACAAGAATGTTATTTGCATCTGCAAGGCAATTTCTGCTTGAACACCAGAACTGATGGTCTGTCTACCACTTTAGCCTGTGTATTGATGGTCTGTCTACCACTTTAACTTGTGTATTGACTCACCTCTAAAACCGACACATCAAAAGACTCGACTCATGATCATGTTGCTTCAGTCTGCACCTTATGATGCATCATGGTCTCTGGGAATGCCACCATAACCCACCTGGCTGCCTCGAGGCTTGTGTCTCTCCAACCCACTTGCCACACTGCTGTCGGAATGATGGTTTTTTTAGTGCTGTACAGATGCAGCTAAGCATCTATCTCTCCTGATTTGAAACTCACCATTGCCTCTCCATGAATTTCAGAAAACATTTAAACTTTTTAATGCAGTTCACAAAATATTTTATCATCTGACTTTTTCCTCATTTTCTATTATGTTTTCCTGTTTTGGTTCAGCCATCCATACTGCCTTGTGGTTTCCAGAATGTGCTTTCTTATTCCTTTTGACCTTTGCATATGGAGAAATGCCTCTATCTAAGGAATATAGTCAACCTTCCTTCAAAGCTAGGCTTGAGCCTCTTACTCCTGAAAACTTTCCTGTCATACTCACCTCTAC
>NW_007259474.1:0-2274 GCF_000164805.1 Carlito syrichta
GTAGTTGGTGAATAAGTTCATGTATTTCCTTTTGTTTGTATTTCTATGAAATAGAGATCAAAGCAAATTTACACAGCCAATGTGGATAGTTGATTGAATGTTACTTTCAGTTAAATAGGAGGAAGGTAAAAATCAAGGAAAGAGAAAAAATAGTTAAAAATAAAAATAATTAAGGAAGCGCAGAAACACACAAAAATGGACATATGTAAAAATATTTTTACCATTTGTTTTTTAAATTTTGCACAGGTGCTATTCCATAGAACTAGTTGAATTATATTAATTTGTTTTATAAATTAATGCATCTCATAAAGCAAACAAAACTTACTTTCTAAAATTTAAAAGTTAAAAAAATCTTACAGGTTTCATCAGGTTATACAATATCCATTGCATTTTTTTAATCACATGAACCCTAATTATTATGCTTTCCTATTAAAATTGAAAAGAAATATTATGAAGGTAATCAAAAATTATATATTTTTAAAATGAGCTTTTTACTGAAGTGTAACAGACATTATAAATGGTAAACAAATCACAAGTGTTCGATTTGATGAGTTTTCACAAGTGAGGTCACTCCCATGACTACCATCCAGATTCAGAAATACAGCAATCCAATCCTTGACATACTAGCATTTCTTATACTTTCTTCTATTCACTTTTTCTGTTTTGCTGGCCAGAGTTACCATTTTGTTAACCTCTCAGATACTAAATTAATTTTGCTTATTTTTGAATTACATATATGTAGTATCATATGATACATTATTTTACATCTAGTATATTTCACTAAACATTGTATTTGAATGATTTTTATTGCCATGCATTATTCCGTGGTTTAATTAGTCCAAAATATATTAGTCCTTTCCTATGTTGAAGGACTTTATGTCACTTCAAGTTTGTAGCTATTATAAATAATGTTATATAAATTATTGAGCAAGCATTTTGGTTAGCATATATTCACTTAATTTGAGTATAGAATGCTTGTCAACTCATAATGGAATTATGTCCTCTTAAATCCATTGTAAATTGAAAATAATCTTAAGTAAAATATACATTTAATACGCCTAACCTACTCAGGATCATAGCCTAGCCTACCTTAAATGTGATCAGAAGACTTATATTAGCCTACAGTTGGACAGAATTCTCTATCTCAGAGCCTGTATTATAATAAAATATGAAATATTTCATATACTTTATTAAATACTGTACTGAAAGTGAAAAGCGGGATGATTGTATGGGTACTAAATGTGATGTTTCCACTAAAAGCCTAATACTTTTGCATCATCATAAAGTTGAAAAATCCTTAATCAAACCAATATAAGTCAGGGACCATCTACACCTACACACACACACACACACACACACACACACACACACACACACACATACCCTGAAGTCATTTCTGTATTAAATACTTATTGATACTATGTTTTTCAAAGATTCTGTACCAATTTAACACTCTCATAAACTAGGTATGAAATGCTTAGTTTCTTTATATCCTTAACAACACTTGATGTGGCCTTCTTTTCCATTTGAACTGGCAATTCATTTGTGTGTGTGTGTGTGTGTGTGTTTGTGTGTGTCTGTGAAACTACTTTATACAGGTATGATTGATGTACAAAAGTTCTACATATGGGAAGATACGGTACATCTATGAAACCATCACCACAATCTGTACCATTAACATAACCATCACCTCCAAAAGTTTTCTCCTACTACCTTTATTATTAATATTATTATATTTAATTGTCCTTAAGGACTGTTATGGGTTAAAGTATTTTCTAGCAAGATTCAAATGTTGAAACCCTAACCTTTAGTACCCCAGTACCCAGAATGTGACCTTTGGAAACAGAGTCACTGTAGATATAGTTAGTTCAATTAAGATGCCATACTGGAGTTGGGCAAGTCCATAATCCAATATAACTGGTGTTACAGAAAGGGAAATTTTGGACACCAAGGCACAGGGAAAATGCCTTTTGGAGATTGGAATTAGACCACCACAAGTCAAGAAATGCTAAATAATGCCAACAAATCAGCTGAAGCTAAAAGAGAAACATAGAACAGATTCTCCTGTGCTTAGAAGAAATTAACCCAGTTGACACCTTAACTTTGAATAGATATTCCGAATTTGTAAGAAAATACATTTCTGCCGTTTCAGCCATCCATTTTGTGGTATTTTGTTATGGCATCCCTGCCACAGTAATATAATAACTATTATTTAATTTGCATTTCCTTGTTTACTAATGTTGGTGTTTGGACATTCTCCTTTATGAAGTTCTC
>NW_007259474.1:2652-4937 GCF_000164805.1 Carlito syrichta
GGTGCAGTGATTCAAGTCTGTTATTCTAGCATGTTGGGAGGTTGGGATAAGAGCATTGCTGAGCTACGGGTTTGAGACCAGCCCGGGCAACTTGATGAGTCACCATCTCTACACTATATCAAAAAATTAGCTGGCATGGTAGCGCATGCCTGTAGTTCTGGCTACTTGTAAGGCTGAGGCAGAAGGATCATCTGAGCCCAGCAGGTCACCACAGGGTGGCCATGAGCATGCCACTGTTATCCAGCCTGGACGATGGAGCGAGACTTCAACTAATGTTGGGAGCCAGCCTTGGAGGTCCTCCTGATTGACATGGTCCTGACGAACAGATGACCCTGGACCACATGGTGAGTCCGGGGGCTGTGACCCTTTTGTCTCCCACCTTTTCTGTTGATATGGCCAAAGTATTTTGTATAGTCGAGCACGAAAAAGAACAGCAAGCTAATGAAAAGCATTTACTGCTAACTTTGGAACAACATTGTTCATTTTTTCACTTTCCACTACATCATTTGACCTTTTTAATCTAGACAATGGTTGAACTTTGAAACACATTAAAGAGGGTTTTATTTAGCTATGAGTTTTAGGTGTTTTATTAATAAAAGTTTAATTATAATAATTATGATTATTAGATGAAAGATTTTTAGAGTACAAATTTATAATAAGATTAATAGTAGAGATATAAGTTAGAGTTATTAGAGATAGGTTTTAGTTTAATCATAAGAGAATATAGGATAAGAGGTAAGAAATAAGTTTTTAATAAAAAATTTAAAGCAGATATAGGTTTACTATGAAATTATAAATTATATTAAAGAATTGTGATGTAAAGACTAGTAATGGAAATTATTTTAAAATATGAATAATATATTTAAAAGCATTTTTTGAGTTTTTAAGATTCAAGGTTCTATGAAGGAATGCAGAGGTCTGCAGGAAAAAGATCAGAAATACTGAAAAAATTAAAAGCCTGGAAAAACTTCTCATATGTTGAAATATATACATCTGGAAAAAAAATGTGCACCTGCAGACCTTCCTAAAATACTTCACACACGAATTGCTTAATAGCCCTGGGACCAAAACTGTCATCTTGGCCCCTAGAGATTTTGCTATAAAAAAACTGATTTCCCCCAGGTTAAAAGTTTGATTTATAAGGTGGTGGAATTAGTAGAGGATTTATAATAAGTATTAGTTTATAAAAATATGTTTTGTTTAAGTTTTAATGTTGTAGTAAATGTAGTTAAAAGTTTTATGGTTTAGTAGAAAGTTTTAAAGCTATAAGTTAATGTTTTGGGTTGATAAATTGTGGAATAAGGTTATTTCAGGATAACAATAGTTTCTCAAAAATAATTTAAAAAGACACGATTAACCACTTTTTAAGAAAACATTTACCAAGCATAAGGTAACGAGAGTGGGTTTTTTGCATGTTTTTCTTCATGCTTAGAAAAACACCTGTTAGGCGTGGAGGAGAATATAACAGACCTTCCCTCGAACACTGTGTCACATTTATGTGATTTCGTGTGATTTGTACTTCATTTGTCTTGTGTTTTTGAATATTTTTGTCTAGTTATTTATTTGTAAAATGGTATATAAGCTAAGCATTAACCAGCAATAAATGGCATCTGATCTACTCACAACAAAACACTTGTTCAAAGTGTTCCTTTCAATGCCGACTCCTTTCATCCTTTGGGGAACCCTGGACCGGCAGGAGCTGGACTCCCGCAAATGAAAAAAAAAAAAGGATTTTAGCTATTTCACTGTAAGTCAACCTTCAGCTACACGTAAAAATATCTTCTTGCACATGGTAAATTTTTTTAAAATGTTCTTGATCATGTCTTTTGATAATCACAAGTTCCTAATTTTAATATAGCATGATTAGTATTTTACCTAATATTTAGTGTTTTCTAACTGTTTAATTTCATATCTTTCATATTTAGTTCTACAATGTTGCTGGAATTTTTGTGTGTGGATTTGTGTGTATGTGCATATAGTATATTAAAAGATATAATATTCTTTTTTATCAAAAGAATTTACAATTATCCATTATCTTTTTAATGAAGTTTAATTTCCATTGTTACTTGCTTATAGAATCAGCATTTGTAGCTCTAATGTTTCTGTCACAAAATTAAAGAAAAAGTCTATAAAAAGTTAATCAATTTGCTTTAAAAGTAAATTCCTATGAGAAATATGTTAATGTGTGGTATGTATAAAAACCTGAATTAGTTGGAAAAGGAACAGGCATATAGACCAATGAAACAGGATAGAAGTTCCAGAAGCAAAACCTCAATGCTCAACCT
>NW_007259475.1:0-6419 GCF_000164805.1 Carlito syrichta
TTTTTTATTATGAAGTTGTGGGGTACAGTTAAGGGTTAGGTATACAATTGCATTTCATTCAGGCACCCTGTTGATATGGGGTGTTTCCCCATTCCCACACAGATATTTGCTACTGTTAATCCCATCTCCCTCCCCCCCATAGTTCCCAGTACGGTCAGTCATTTTCGTATAGTATTGAATTGGATATTTAAGGTCCATTATATGAGTGAGAACATGTGATACTCAGATCTTTGTTTCTGTGAGAGGTCACTCAGTATTATAGACTCTAGTTCCATCCAGCTTGCTGCAAATTCATGATTTTGTTCTTTTTTATGACTGCGTAGTATTCCATCTGTATATGTACCACATTTTTTTAATCCAGTCCTCTTTTGACGGGCAGCATGGCTGTTTCCAGGTTCTTGCTATTGTGAACAATGCTGAGATAAACATGCGAGTGCAGGTATCTTTTTTATAGAGTGATTTGTGTTCTTCAGGATATATTCCCAGTAGGGGGATTGCGGGGTCATATGGGAGGTTGGTATTTAGAGATTTTAAGAATCACCACACTGCTTTCCACAGAAGTTGTACTAGTTTACACTCCCACCAGCAGTGTAGAAGTGTTCCCTTTTCACCACACCCTCTCCAGCAGCTATTATTTTTTGAGTTGTTGATAATTGCCATTCTGACTGGGGTTAGGTGGTATCTCAGTGTGGTTTTGATTTGCATCTCCCTGATGATTGGTGAGGTTGAACATTTCTTCATGTGTTTGTTGGCTGCTCGGATGTCTTCCTTTGTGAAGTGTCTGTTCATATCTTTTGCCCATTTTATAATGGGGTTGTTTGTTTTTTTCTTTTCAGTACACTTCAGTTCCTTGTAGATCCAGGATGTTAAGCCTTTGTCAGACCTAGAGTTGGCAAATACTTTTTCCCAGTCTGTAGGCTGTCTCCCTGCTCTCTTGATGGTTTCTTTGGCTTTGCAGAAGCTTGTCAGTTTAATAAGGTCCCATTTGTCTATCTTCTCTCTTAAGTCCTGTGGGTTTCGGGTTTTGTACAGAAATTGGATGCCAGTTCCGATTTCCATGAGAGTATTTCCTTCCTTTTCTAAGGTTCTTATGGTTTGAGGTTTTACATTTAGGTCTCTGATCCATTTGGAGTTAACCTTTGTGCATGGGGATAGATAGGGGTCCTGTTTCAATCTTCTGCATGTGGTCAGCCAATTCTCCCAGCACCATTTACTGAATAGGTTCTCCTCTCCCCATTGGTAGGTGGTGGGGGCTTTGTCGAAGATGAGTTGGTTGAGAAATTGAGGTTTTGCTTCTGGAATCTCAATTCTGTTCCATTGATCTATATGCCTGTTCCTGTACCAATACCAAGCTGTTTTGATGATTGTAGCTTTATAGTAAAGTTTGAAATCTGGTATTGTGATACCACCTGCTTTTGTTTTTTTTGCTGAGGATTGTTCTGGCTATTCTTGGATGTTTGTGTTTCCATATGAATTCCTGTGTTGTTTTTTCTAGGTCTGAGAAGAATGTTGTTGGTAACTTAATGGGTATTGCATTGAATTTGTAGATTGCCTTAAGTAAGATGGACATCTTCAAAATGTTGATTCTTCCGATCCATGAGCATGGAATATTTTTCCACTTTTTGTGTCATCTTTGATTTCTTTGAGCAGTGTTTTACAGTTTTCCTTGTAAAGGTCTTTCATGTCTTGTGTTAGGAAGATGCCAAGGTATTTCATTTTTTTTGTGGCTATTGTGAATAAAACTGTGTTTTTTATTTGGGTTTCTGTTTGTTTATTATTGGTGTAGAGAAATGCGATTGTCTTTTGTACATTTATTTTGTATCCTGAGACTTTGCCAAAGACCTTTATCAGTGTAAGGAGGTTTTTGACAGATTCTCTAGGGTTTTCAAGGTACACAAACATATCATCTACAAAGAGAGATATCTTGGCTTCCTCTTTTCCTATTTTGATAATCCTGATTGCTTCTCCTCTCTGATTGCTTTAGTTAGGAATTCCAATACTATGTTGAACAAGAGGGGTGAAAATGGGCATCCTTGTCTTGTTCCAGTTTTCAGGGGAAATAGTTCTCAATTTTGTCCATTTAGGATTAGGCTAGCTGTGGTTTTCTAGTAGATGGCTTTTATTATTTTGAGGTATGTTCCCCGTATGTCTACCTGTGGGTTTCTCGTAGACGGCTTTTACTATTTTGAGGTATGTTCCCCGTATGCCTAGATGTTCAAAGGTTTTTATCAAGAAGTGGTGCTGGATTTTATCAAAAGCTTTTTCTGCATCTAATGATATAATCATGTGGTTTTTGTTTTGACGTCTGCTGATGTATTTAATTACATTTATGGTTTCACGAATGTTGAACCAGCCTTGCATTCCAGGAATGAAGCCTACTTGGTCATGATGGACGATTTTTGAGATGTATTGCTGAATCCGGTTTGCTAGGATCTTGTTGAGAATTTTAGCATCTATGTTCATCAAAGATATTGGCCTGTAGTTCTCTTTCTTTGTTGGATCTTTACCTGGTTTGGGTATCAATGTGATGTTGGCTTCGTAAAATGATTTGGGGAGAGTTCCATCTTTTTCAATCGCCTGGAATACCTTCAGTAGGATTGGTATCAGCTCCTCCTTAAATGTCTTGTAGAATTCTGCTGGAAAGCCATCTGGACCAGGGCTTTTTTTTGTAGGAAGTTTTCTTATTACGTGGTCGATTTCCTTGATTGTTATTGGTTTATTTAGGGTCTCAATTTCTTCTTGTTCCAACCTAGGTAGGTTGTGTGATGTCAGAAAGTCTTCCATTTCCTTCTGGTTTTCAAGTTTGTTTCCATACAAGTGTACGTAGTAGTCTCTAATGATCTTTTGTATTTCTTCAGGGTCAGATGTGACTTCATCTTTTGTGTTTCTGATTATGCTTATTTGGTTTTTTTCTCGTTTTTTCTTGGTCAGTCTAGCTAGGGGACCATCAATCTTGTTTACCCTTTCGAAGAACCAGCTTTTTGTTTCATTGATTTTTTGTATTATCTTTTTGTCTTCTATGTCCTGGATTTGGGCTTTTATTTTGGTGATCTGGATTCTTCTGCTGAAATTAGGGTTTTTGTGGTCTTGCTTTTCAGCTTCTTTAGGTGGCTTGTTAGGTTGTCAATTTCTGTTCCTTCCATTTTCCTCATGTGTGTTTGTAGGGATATAAATTCCCCTCTTATTACAGCTTTTAAGGCATCCCAGAGATTTTGGTAAGATGTTTCTTTATTTTCATTTGTTTCCAGGTATCTTTTGATCTCTATTTTGATGTCATCATTGACCCAGGAGTTATTTAGCATCATGCTGTTTAGTGTCCATGTCTTTGTGGGTTTTGGGGGGACTTTGTTGGTGTCAATGTTTATTTTTATTCCACTGTGGTCCGAAAAGGTGCATGGCAGAATTTCAGTCCTTTTAAATTTGCTTATACTTGATTTGTGTCCAATTATGTGGTCGATCTTAGAATATGTTCCATGTGGTGATGAGTAGAATGTGTATTCTGTGGTCTTTGGATGGAGTGTTCTATAGGTATCAATTAAGTCCATTTGGTCCAGAGTCTCATTGAGGTTCCGGATCTCCTTGCTGATTTTTTGTCCTGATGATCTGTCTAAGGTTGTGAGTGGTGTATTAAAGTCCCCAGTTATTATGGTGTTAGAGTCAATGTCTTTCTTTAGTTTTCCTAGAAGTTGCTTTATGAATGTTGGTGCGCCTATGTTGGGTGCATATATGTTTAGGATAGATATTTCTTGTTGATGGAGTGAACCTTTTATCATTATGTAGTGGCCCTCTGTATCTTTTTTAATTTTTGATAGCTTAAATGGTATTTTGTCTGAAATTAGGATCGCGACTCCTCCTTTCTTTTGTGTTCCATTCGCCCGAAAATTTGTTTTCCATCCTCTTACTTGAGTCTGTGTATGTCCTTTCTAGTGAGATGGGTCTCTTGAAGGCAATATATTGTTGGCTGGTGACATTTTATCTATTTTGTCATTCTATGTCTTTTCAGTGGTGCATTCAGTTCATTCACATTCAGACTCATTATTGAAATGTGAGAGTTCGTCCCTATCATGGAGTTCTTATTGAGTTGTTGTTCTTCCACTTGGTTTTCTCTTTTTTCTTTTTCTTGTCTTTCTTTTGGTTTTGGGGTTGGTTCGTTTATATTTTATTCTTTTCCCTGTACTCTTGTGAAGAACGTTGTTCTTTTTTCCTTTTCTTCTGTGTTTAATACTTTCTTAAGTGTTTTCTTGTAGGGTGGTCTGGTGGCAGCATAAGTTCTTATGGATTGGCTATCTGGGAAAGATTTTAATTCTCCCTCACTGATGAAGCTTAGCTTGGCCGGATAGGTTATTCTTGGTTGAAATTGTTTATCTTTTAGGACTTTGAAGATAGCGCTCCAAGCTCTCCTAGCCTGCAGGGTTTCTGCAGATAAATCTGCTGCTATTCTGATTGGTCTTCCATGGTAGGTGATCTGGCCTTTTTCTCTTGCTGCCTTTAGGATTTTTTCTTTTGTGCCTACTTTTTAGGCAAATTATTATGTGTCTATGTTTGGTCTTCTCATTTGTTGTCTTGCGGGTGTTCTCTGAATCTCTTGTGTTTGAATTTTTGCATCACTGATTAGATAAGGGAAGTTTTCTTGATTGATCTCATGGAAAGTTTGTTCCAATGTGGTCTCTGTTTCTCTTTCTGCCTCAGGGAGTCCCATTATTCTTAGGTTAGGCCTCTTGAGGTAGACACTCATCTCTTGAAGGTTTTGTTCTCTCTTTTTGAGCTTATTTTCTGTGTTTTTAAGAGTTTGGGTTATTTCTATATTTTGGTCCTCAAGCTCTGAGATTATTTCTTCTGCTTGGGTAATTCTGCTTTCCATACTTATCAGTTTGTTATTTATTTCATTCACAGTATTTTTTATTAGTGTTATCTCAGATATCAGCTTCTTCCTAGTTTCTTCTTGTGTCTCCTCAATTCTTTTTAATCTCTCCATTATTGTTTTGATATCTACATTTGCAGTTTGAGACCCTTCATTCTGGGGACTTTTCATTGTTTGCATTCCAAAGTCAGTTTTCTCAGTGTCTGCTCTCCCAGGGGTCTGGGAGAGACCCATACTCTTCTTATGGTTTTTCTTCATTTCTGTAGATTTTTCTCCCTCTCCCCTTTTCCCTCCCCCTCTTCAATTCTGTTTTTGAGGAAGGTGGGGTTACTTTTATTTCTCTTCTTCAATGACCTGTTCTTCCTTATGAGGGTCTTCTGGCTTTGTTTACTTTTCCCTCTGCTTTACAGTCTGTCTATTCAGTTGCATGCAGTCTTGGTCCCCAGATTTAAAAAGGGAGCATATAAAAGAGGAAAATAATGGAGGAAGGGGGGGTCAATAGGGAGTTAGAAAGAGAGAAGTGAGAGAGGGAATACAGATATACATACCAACTATCAGGTGAGAAAGAGTCAGGGCTGGGAAGAGGTGAAGAAAGACACGTAAGAAATTATTCCCTAAACAGTATTGATAGCTACACAGAGAAGGGCAATAAAATCGAGAAATAGTGTAAGTCAGAAGGTAAACAACAAACATGATCTAAACCAACAGTTACAATGATAAAATCATAAGTCAAAATAAGCAAAAGAGAGAAGTGCTAGAGGGATAACAGATATACATACCAACTATCGGGTGAGAAAGAGACACAGGGCCGGGAAGAACTGAAGAAAGACACGTAAGAAAGATTCCCTAAGGAGTACTGATAGCTACGCAGAGATAGGTCAATAAAATCGAGAGACAGTGTAGGTCAGAAGGTCAACAACAGACGTGATCTAAACTAACAGTTACAATGATAAAATCATAAGTCAAAATAAGCGAAAGGGAGAAGTGCGAGAGGGAAAACAGATATACATACCAACTATCAGGTGAGAGAGAGACACAGGGCCGGGAAGAAGTGAAGAAAGACAGGTAAGAAAGATTCCCTAAAGAATACTGATAGCTACACAGAGACAGGCCAAAAAAATCAAGAAACAGTATAAGTCAGAAGGTAAACACCAAACGTAATCTAGACCAACAGTTTCAATGATAAAATCATAGGTCAAAATAAGCCATCAGACTAGAGTCACTTCTGTGATCTCCGATTCCAGCCTCTCCCTTTTGTTTTTCGTTGCAGCATAGGGGTGGGGCTTTGTCTCCTGTTTCACACTGTTGCCTTAGGAGCTGAGGTAAAGTTTGTTGCTAGGTGGGCGGGGCAATGGAAGTCTCTGCCTGGAGAATGGCAAGGCAGTTTAAGCAGGTCTGTTTTTCTCTGCTTGTCTGGGTCCTCTGGGTTGGGGTATGACGCTGTGTGCCTCAGCCAGGGTGGACCCGGAGTTCCAGAGCTCCAAAGTTCCGAAAGGCAGGCTGTAAATGACGAGAGTGGCACTGGGTCCCTACAGAGTATCAGCCAGTAATGGACCGG
>NW_007259475.1:6439-37413 GCF_000164805.1 Carlito syrichta
CTGGAGAATAGCAAGGTAGTTTACCCAGATCTGTTTTTCTCCACTTGTCTGGGTCCCCTGACTTGGGATCTCCTACTGAGTGCCTCAGCCAGGGTGGGCCTGGAGTTCCAGAGCTCCAAAGCTCCAAAGAGCAGGTAGTGGGCAGCGAGAGTGGCTCTGGGCCCCCCACAGGGTACTTCAGCCAGGAATGGGACCGGTGTCTCTGAGGGGCAGGCGCCCAGAGCCTCCCTTGTGACCAGCAGTGCCGGGTGCCGGGCTGGAGACAATGCAGCCGGGGAGAGAGCCAGAGGAAGCAGGGACCCAAAACTTCCCCACATGCTACAATATCTGGCCTTAGGAAATGAGGTAAAGTTTGTTGATAGGTGGGTGGGGCAATGGAAGTCTCTGCCTGGAGAATGGTGAGGCAGTTTAAGCAGATCTGTTTCTCTCTGCTTGTCTGGGTCCTCCGGCTTGGGGTCTCACGCTGAGTGCCTCAGCCAGGGTGGACCCGGAGTTCCAGAGCTCCAAAATTCCAAAGGGCAGGTGGTGAGTGGCGAGAGTGGTGCTGGGCCCCCTACAGAGTACTTCAGCCAGGAATGGGACTGATGTTTCTGAGGGGCGGGTGCCCAGAGCCTCCCTGTGTGACCGGCAGCTTGGTGCCGGGTGCCCAGGCTGGAGACAATGCAGCCGGGGAGGGATCTGGAGGGGGCTGGGACCGGAGACTTCCACACACGAGTAGAACAGCAGCAGTGGGGGGGGGGCGCAATATCATGCCTTGCATGGGACTGAAGTTCCTGGGCCTGGCACCAGTACAGTTGGTGGTGGGCTGGGGGATGGGGGAAGAGAAGTAATAGCCTTTTTGGGAACTCGCGATCAGAGAATCTCACCAGTTCACCTATGCCGTCACCATCTTGCCTCTCTAATCCCTCCTTGTAGATTTTAAAAGCAGAATATATTATAGCAAGAATAGAAGTAGCAAAAAGCATTTATGATATTAGAAATCGCCAAGAATGCTATTACCTAAAGATAGCAATTATTAAATATTTGAATATTTTTCTGCTCTACTTGATTTTTTATTACTTTGCTTACCATATTTTTATTAAACAAAGTTGCATCACCCTATATGTATTTAGTAATCTTCTTTTCTTTCCTACTTTGATTATTTCCTGTAAGAAAGTACATATTCTTATAAAACATGGTATTTAATGGCTACAAAGACCTACATTGTTGTTCTTTTTCTGTTTGTTTGTTTTATAAATTTTGCTGTGTATATCTGAGGTTTAAAAAATGTTGTAAAAGATACATATGGATAGTAAAATGGTTACTACAGTGAAACAGATTAACATCTATCATCTCACATAGTTACTTTTATGTGTGTGTAACAAGAGCAGCTAAAATCTACTTATTTAACAAAAATCTCTAATACAATTCAATTTTGTTAACTTCAGTCCTCACGTACATTAGACCTCTAGATTTGTTCATTCTACATTGCTGCTCGTATTTCTTGCTGTTGTGAAGACTCTCTCAGGAAACAGCCCTTGGTCACTTTTTGAGAGTGCAAAACTCTGATAAAAGTCCCAACATGTTGTCATCACATAGAGGAGTTAAGCAATGATGAATTTGAAGAATTAAATTCTTTAGATTGACTACTAAAATACTCTGTCATCATAGAATAACAATCCACTCTCCATCTGCTTTATCTATATCACTTGAATTTAAGATCACCCTTGCTAGCTAACATTTCAAAAACTTCAACAAATTAGTCACGAAATTTTGAAGAGGAAAATCTCTAGACTCTTCTACATCCTGAACTTTTACATTTTTAAAGATTTTTGCTCATCAATAGAAAAATGAGCAAATGATGCTAAATAGGTAATTCACAGAAGAGAAAGCAGAAATATCAATAAACATACATATAATGAGTTGTTCAACCTCATCAAGAAAATGAGACATCATTTCATACCCATCAGGCTGGGTTTGATAACATGAAATATAGCTGAGGATTTGGAGAAAAAAGAATTCTAGCTGCGCACAGTGGTTCATGCCTGTAACCCCAGCACTTAAAGAGTAGGAGGAGGCAAAAGGACTGCCTGAGCCCAGGGATTCAAAACCAGCCTGGGCAACAGGGTGAGACCTAGTCTTTACAATCAAACAGTTAGCTGGGTGTGGTGGCACACACCTGTACTTCCAGCTACTTCGAAGGCTGAGGTGGAAGAATCGCCTGAGCCCAGCAGGTCAAGGCTATAGTGGCCATGAGCGTGCCACTGCATCCCAGCCTCGGTGACAGAGTGAGACTCCAATTAAAAAAAAAGAATTCTAGTAAACTGCTTATGGAGTTTAATAAAAAGTGCACACAAGATATAAAATGGTAGTACACAGAAACAAGTAATGATGACCAACAGACATATGAAAAGATGGCCATCCTCACTAAAAAACCCCCAAAAACTGCTATCAGAACATTTTACCTCATTTTTTCACCTATAATATTTATCAAAAAGTTGTTAATTCTGATAAATGTAAATGCTGGCAAGAGTGAGGAGAAACGTGTATTCTGGTAAACTGCTGGTGGGTGACTAAGCTGCTGCAATCTTTGAATTGCAATTTATCAGTATTTAGGAAGTTGTTAGGGAAATGCTTAAGCCCCTGTGACCCTTACTGCTTATATATCATCCTAAAATTTACCCTACAGATATATTAGCATTTTTAAAAAGAAAGTTTATTGCAGCACTGTTTGAAACAGCAACAACGACAAAAAAAACACACAAATATTTACCAGAAAGATACTATGGAATTCTGTAAGGTTGTTAAAATTAGGTAGGTTTGTTGAGCTTCAAGATAAGTGAAAATGTAAGATGCAAGATATAGAAGTATAATGTCTCATTTTTGTACATATCTTTGAAATTTTTTTATCAGAAAAAGCAGTGAAAAATAGTTAATGGCAATATCTTTTAGGGCCAAGAAGACTTACTTTGCATTTCATACTTTTCTGTACTGTTGTAAGTTTGTAATATGTATGCATTATATATATTTTAAAGGTAAATAACATTTACATGCCTTCAATGAATATTTAATAACATAGAAAAATGCTCAGAAGTGATAAAGCAATGTTTATCTGATCACTATTGATATTTACATATACATTTCTACCTTTTAAAAAAGTCAAAAATATACAAAAGGTTGACCATGTTTTATTGCCAGGAGATAAGGTTGGTGCTTACTTTAGTATTCTTTTTAAAAGTGATTTTCTATATTTTTTCAATATCTTAAAATGAGAGAATAAACTTTTAATGCAAAAAAGTAAGTACTTTAAAAAATACAGATGAATTGGGAGAGTTTCATCTTTCTTGACTGCCCGGAATACTGTCAATAGGATTGGTATCAGCTCTTCCTTGTATGTTTTGTAGAATTCCTCTGGAAAGCTCTCTGGTCCAGGGCTTTTTTAAATAGGTTGTTTTCTTATGATGGAGTCAATGTCCTGGGTTGTTATGGGTCTATTTGGGGTCTAAGTTTCTTCTTGTTTCAAACTTGGGAGGTTGTGTGATATCAGAAAGTCCTCTATTTCATCTAGGTTTTTGAGTTTGTTTCCATACAGATGTGCCCAGTAATCTTTGATAATCTTTTGTATTTCTTCGGGGTCAGTTGTGACTTGATCTTTTAAATTTTTAATTAGGTTTATTTTGAGCTTTTTCCTCTCTTTTTTTGGTCTATCTGGTTAGGGGTTTATCAATCTTGTTTACCCATTCCAGGAACCAACTTTTTGTTTCACTGATGTTTTTCTATGATATTTGTGTTCTATGTCCCATATTTGGGCTTTTGCTTTGGTGATCTGGATTCTTCTGCAAAATTTAGGGTTTTAGTGGTCTTGCTTTTCCAGCTCCCTTAGAAGACATACGAGCAGCCAACAGATACATGAAAAGATTCTCACCCTTACTAACCATCAAAGAAATGCAAATCAAAAACCACACCGAGATATCATCTAACTCCAGTCAGGATGGACATCATTAATAACACAAAAAACAACAGATGCTGGTGAGGATACGGAGAAAAGGGTATGCTTCTACACTGTGGGTGGGAGTGTAAATTAGTACAAACTCTGTGGGAAACAGTGTGGCAATTTCTAAAAGATCTTACAATTGGCCTTCCATACTACCCAGCAATCACCCTTCTGGGACTAAACCTGGAGGAACTCAAATCATTCTACAAAAAAGATACTGGTATATGGATGTTTATTGCAGCACTATTCACAATAGCAAAAACATGGAGCCAACCGTGGTGCCCATCAAAAGTGGGCTGAATTTAAAAAATGTGGTACATATACATGATGGAATATTATGCAGCCATAAAGAAGGACAAAATTACGAACTTACGAACTTTGCAGCAACTTGGATGGATTTAGTGTCTATCATACTCAGTGATCTATCACAGAAAAAAAGAACTGAGTGCCACATGTTCTCACTCATAAGCGGATCCTGAACATTTATCATGATACTGTAAGAAAAGAATTGGTAGTAGCAGGACACTGTCCGAGGTTGGGCAGGGAGAGGGACATAACATCAGTAAGTGTATGTGATCCCAAACCAGGCGAAGTGAGAGTCAGTGGGAGGACCAAACTGCACCTGTACAACGATCACTTACGTACCTAATCATGAATTGTACCGCATATCTTTAAAACAAAAAATAAAATAAAACACAGATGAACAAGATGATCTTTATTCCAGGTGAGTCTCAAAATCTCAATGACACAAAAATCTAACGTGGAAAGCGATGAGACAGCTAAAATTCACCTAATTCCATCAAGCTCTTCCAGCAAAGAACTCCCTTGTGACTAAGAGAGGGGAGAGAAGACTAGGTGAAATAAAATGCCATTTCAGGACCTGATCAGATAGAAAAAAGGATGACATTCCAGTCAATGAGAGCACCAAATGATATAAAACTATGCAAATGGATGAAATTACTCCAAGGAAAGTGCTACCAACATTAAATAAATACAGCTGAGAGAATCTGAAATACCACCAGAAAAGAAATTGTTTCTGCCTGTACCTGGTGTCACCATAGAGCTTCTTTATTTCCTCATCTATATAATGAAAATCATAATTATACTCTGTTTCATGTAGGGAAATACATGAAAAAGAACAATTGTATGGTGCTCAAGTACCCACGTCATTGGCATCCTGAGAGCAATTGGAATGGGACAGAGATAGGGGAAGATAGCAAGCAGAGAGGTGTACAGCAGGAGGCAATTTTCTTCTTTGGAAAAAATATGAATTGTTTGCTAAGTAGCCCTATAAACTAGAAAGAATAATAACTTTAGAGAAAAATTCATATCCCAGGTACACTAATTCTAAACCTGGAATGTTAGAAAAGTGCTCTTCTGAACCCTAGCAACTATGTTTATAAAATGGAGACAATACAATCTACCTGGCAAATTTTGTGTGAGCACTGATAAAATGAATATAAACCTCCCACCATAAAGCCCAATATTTGGAAAAGTATTCAGTAGGTACTGGCTCCTTAAATCTTGATGACAAAAAGCATACTTTTTCCACATCAGAAGAAATTCTAGTCTGTGCTGGTCAGTGGGAAATCTGTTATGGGAAAAGCGTAAGAATGACACTGATTTATGAAAGAACTAGAAAACTTAAGAGCTTAGTACATCACTTCACCCAGTCTCCTTCTCTAAGCCTGATTTTTATCTAGAGAGTTCATTCAAAAATTTCTTTTAGCTATGAAGTCTCCCTGTGCATTTCTTTGCAATTTCCTGGGAATCTATAACTATTTCAAAATAAAAAGTAAAAGACAAACAAACAAAAAACTTCTCTTCGTGTTCTATTTTTTAGTTTTTCATCATTCTTGACTCAAAATGTTCTTCCTGTATCATTATTTCTTGCTGAAATGAAAATCCATTTCCTTTTTTCTCAGTCCTATAGAGGGATGATACATTCTATAACTTCAAATATTTGAAAACACTGATTAAGTCATTCTTCATTCTTCTCGCTTCCAGAATAAACAGCCTGAATTCCATAAACCTTTACTGATCCATCTTTTTCTTTTTTGATATTAATATTTTAAAAATCATTTTAAGGATTCATTTGTGAATGTAACTTTATTCTATTCTTTAAGGAGGTGAAAGAGACTCTTAGACAATGGCTGCTTTTATCAATAAATAATCATTGTCAAAGATTTTTTTGCAGTGGTGGTTGTTAAGAAAAAAATTACAAGAAGCTTTCTAAAAATCAGAGCTAAATCTTAAATAGTATTAAAGGAATCAATCAGCCTAGTCCACACTAACCTCACTTGAGGGACGGATCCAAGACTGAAAGGATGTGTCATAAACTAAGAGCTAGGATCCTTTTTCAAGTTGACCTGAAAAATGTCAAAACTGTCTCTCCTTGCTACACATTTCCAGGATTCTGGATAAAAGTACCCTAGACTTCAGATATGTCATCATGAGTTTATTTCAACTACTGAAGAAAGAATCTAGCTGTTACAGGAAGAAGCTCATAAAATTCAAGGAAGTTGTATCTTCATCTTTAAAGATGAAAAAGATGTCCCTGTATTTTGCAGAAAATGAGATATACAAAAAAATAAAATATTTATAAAAAGAACAATTGTACAGTGCTCAAGTACCCACGTCAGGGAAGTCTGTAAGACATTACCACTACGTGTTAGCTGCTATTTTTATAGCATCAAGTTGCTCATAAACTTACCATAATTGTCAATGAATCTTTTGGGAATACAATACATGCATGAGTAGGGCTGTATTTTTTATCCATTCTTTGCAAACTGAGAATGATACTATCTGGACCTCTTGTAGAGGGATATAACTGCAACCTCATGGAATTTGTCACTGTCTGCCACGCCTCTGTACCTCATTGACTAATATTTCAGCAACTCCATCTCTAACTGCTGTTTCCAGCATAGCCTGTCAGCTTTTGATATGTTGCACAAATCAAGAGCTCTGCTGGAGTACCTCAGACTTGCCTTTAACTATACCCCTTGGCACTCTGACAGATACCTTCCCTGTCACAGTCCTCAGGCCACTCACCCTGTGACAGATCTGGGCCCCCCTTATCATTTATATTCCTCAGATGACCAGCCTAGGAAAACAGAGTTGCAAGAAACAGGCCTTCAAGGTCCATGGACAAACTGTCTTACAGGATCCAGTGATTGACAGATAAGTCTCAGAATCTCAAAACGGCCTTGAAGCTACTAAACAAGCGGTCTGAGGGAACACCAAGCCTTCCTGAAATGCATTCATTCTTTAATTCTATTACATTTGCCAGGTGCCTTACAAGTCACCAAACCCTTTCACACTTTATCTTGTTCAATTCTCAAAATGTCCCCAAGAAATAAGCAAACAGATACCATCACTGTTTTACAAATGAGGAAGATTCCAATGTTTCCGTATCATAGAGTAAACACTAAGGGGTAAATGTGCATCCTGATATACACTGTTATTGTGCTCTAAGAACTGATCTCTCCCAGCATCTCTGGCCTTTTAGTTGGTGACACATGCTCATGGGTCTGTGAACATTATTTTTGGCCTAGATATCAATACCACAAAGGTTGTCCACTGGTACTTCAAAACCACAAAATGTAGTCATCAATGAACGGTGCCTTGTTTTACTCGTGATCTGCTACTGAAGCTATTTGGTTGTGTGTGAAGATTAGTGAGGACAGTTCTCTCTGTTTTTATGGAGGATTATCAATAACACAAGGACTTTATGCAATTTCAAAAAACAGAGTCATCTATTCCTATAAAGGTTTTCATTATAACTTATGATGTATTAATATGCTAAAATCCTTACCCCACACCCCAAAGAACCTGACAGTCTAACACCACTACCTACCATATGCTGGCCTCACCATCAAGGATGGCTGCGAACAGACAGAATGAAACAGAATGAAGGTAGCATCCTTCGCACTGATGGGAAAGGAGAATAATTCTCAGCATCAGCAAAATAGTTTTGTCTGCTATAAAATGGTAAAGTTGAATGAGACAGCACATGTCATGTGAACACAATGCCAGGACAGAGCAGGCCCTCAGTGACTGCTTGGTCTTCATAACCACTCTCAGCCCTCATCCCATCATCACTGAATAACCCCTACAGTCTCAACAAAGTTCTTTACACAGACAAAGATCAAGTCTGATGACGGCAATACACTAGTGTTTGAACATCATAATCGCTTGCTTTAATTCAAGGTCTTACACTTTTTATAAGTATTCTTAATCCTCTTACCTTCTTTGGCCCTCACAACTAGTAAGATTCAAAGGTAAGGAAACTCAAACCTACAGGAAAAGCTGATGCTAGAACACACATCTTCTCTTGGTCAGCTGCTGTTTCCTATTCTTATCTTCATATTTTACATGTTACCCAAGAATTTAATTGTGCTGAAAAATGTGAACCTAACAAATTTGTTTGCAAATCTGTCAAGTTCTTGTACAACTTCTGCCTAACTACCTTATGTCAGCAATGAGCAGTGGTGTGTTCATGGTACATGTTTCAAGAAAAGAAGTTATCCTCCAAAGGAGTATGTATCAGTCAGGATCTGGTAAGGAGAAAAGAAACCACAAGTTATTTTAACAGATGGAACGAAATATAAGGAATTGTTAAATTGGTATCAGAGTAATAAAAGACACAAAAAAAGAACTGAGATGTCACAGAGGAAGCAAGAATAGCCATCATCTAGGGCTTGGAGAATACAGGGTTGAGGTTGAAGAACCCCAACACTGGACCCAGACAACTGATGACGGGACAGTCCCCAAGAAAGATGATGCCTCTGAGAGGGGAAACCAGAATTAATTGCTGAAAACAAACCACTTCTGCTGGGTGAAGAGCAGCTGTTCAACAGAGAATTTTTAGAGCAGTGAAACTACTCTACATAATACTATAATGGTGGACACATTGTGCTGTGGCTTGAATGTGTCCCCCAAAATTCATGCATTGGAAGCATAATTCCCAATGCAACATTGTTGGGAGGTGGGGCCTAACAGAAGCTGGTTGGGTTATAAGGGCTCCATCTTCACAAATAAATTAATGCCATTATAAAAGGGCTCAGTAAAGGGGTTCACTCTCTCTTGCTCTTCTGTTCTTCTGCCATATGAGTTCTTTCCCTTTGAAGTAGGCAATGTTCAAGGTGCCATCTTGAAAGCAGAAGGAGACCTGGTCTTTACCAGATGCCATATCTGCCAGCAAATTAGTCATAGATTTCCCAGCATCAAGAACTGTGAAAAACAAATTTCTGTTCTTTATAAATTACCCAGTGTCAGGTATTTTGATATAGCAGCACAAAACAAAGGCACATGGTATTTTAAGTGTGTGCAAACCTACAGAATGCATAACACCAAGAGTGAACCTTAAAGTAAACCAAGGACTCTGTGTGGTGATGATGATGTGATGCAGATTCATCGGTTATAGCAAATGTGCCCTCAGGAAGGAGATGTTGAAAATAAGGAAGGCTATGAATGTGTGGGTGCAGGAAAATATGGAAAATCTCTGTACCTTCCATTCAATCTTGCTGTGAACCTAAAACTGCTCTAAGCATAAAGTCAATTTTTTAAAAAAGAAGAAAAACCCATTGTTACTGAGGGGACACTTTCAGGGAAGGAGGCAAACAGGCTAAGCATGTCTAGTCTTCCTCATCTAGAGAAGCAGACTCACTCCAGTGCCTCCTACTGATGGAAACTATGAGGAAGGCACTGGCAAAGGAGAAATGTGATATTAGAGCCTCAGTCCCAATATCACAAACCAAATCTGAAGGGTGGTTTGGAGCTGAGAGATGATGACTTAATAATCAGCACAGAATGTTCTCCACAGGCTAAAAATATTCAATCTGAAGATGCTCCTGCCAAATGGGCATTTATCTTCACTTGATTTTCACAGTACAGACCAATACAGAATTTGTTGGTGGCTGCCAGATAAGACACTAAAGAGATACTGACCTGGACATTTATTTTCTTCTTCTCCCATTCAAAACCTTCTGCTGTTAGGCCACTGGTACATGGTGTGGGAACATCTGCATTCCAAAGAATCTGCTGTCTGTATTAGGAAATTCCACTGTATAAAAAGAAGCTAAAGAACTTTGGAGACAAGCTGTCATAGGTTCAAGTCCTAATCTGATCGCTTACTAGCTGTGAGATATTAGGCCAACGATTTTACCTCCCTGAGTCTGTTTCCCTGTAATGCAAATTTATCACCTGAACCATATGGCTTTTTAAAGAATTAAATGAGACATCGATGTAAAGTGCCTGGCACATATGATGTCAGATGCTTTGTATGAGTAAAATAGCATGTCAAAAGGTTGGAGAGTTATTAATAATCAGCTTTTCTTTTTTGATACCTTCATTTTGTACTTCCAGTGAGTCTAAGAACTGCTTGTGCTTCTATGAGAATATCCCTTTAATGCCAGAATACCAAAACCTACACAGCAATGGAAGCTCATAGGATTAGACTCAAAGAGCATATCAAATAAAGGGTCTCAGAGAGCAAACATTAAAGCCAACAAAGGCAAAATACAGCAAACTCATAAAGAGCAAATAGGAGAAATTAGAATAAAATATTCACTTAGCTCTTAATAAGGAAACATGCATTTCCTCATGAGAGATATTTTGTTTTTCTCAATGCAACCTTGCATCACTCACACAATGGATAAAGATCCACATTATAGTTTCAAAGATTAGCATTCTCTTGATTTATTGTAATACTTGCATGGCCACAACCCCAGTGGCATCATTAGAAAGCACACTGAATGAACCTAATGGTATTAAAGCCTAAAAATTATTTGATAGGAGAATTTATGAAAAATGACCAAGTCTGCAAGTAAATACCAGAACTCAATTAAATTTTTAAAATGTAGGTCATTTCCATTTAAAGCACAGTGGTAGATTCATTCAGGGTGGCATTCTCCTGAGTGGCAAATGCTCACAGAGTGAGTTAAATGAGTTCTTGTTTAAAGACCTGCAGAGAAGGGCCATAAAATCTTAGTAATTATACTGTGATAATTGTAATAAAAAGGTATTTTACCATGAAAAAATTTCTAAAAAGCAAAAGTCAACTTTTTCTTGTCCCCTTTAGGGACTTACCAAAATAAATAAAATTATTTCACAGGAGCTCAGAGTTGTACAGGACTCAAATATCCTCTGGTCTAAAACCCACTGAATGTTTAAATTTTGTCCAGTCTCGTGATCAAATAGGCTTCATTACTGGAATGCAGGGCTGGTTCAACATTCATAAGACCATAAATGTAATTAAATACCTCAACAGATATAAAAACAAAAATCACATGATCATATCATTAGATGTGGAAAAAACTTTCGATAAAATTCAGCACCCCTTCTTGATAAAAACCATCAAACATCTAGGCACAGATGGAACATACCTAAAAATAGTAAGATCCATCTACAAGAAACTCACCACCAACATACTGCTAAACAGAGAGAAACCATTTCCCCTGAAAACCGGAACAAGACAAGGATGCCATTCTCATCCCTCCATTTCAACATAGTTTTGGAAGGTCTAGCTAGAGCAATCAGACAACAGGAGAAGATCAGGGATATCCAAATAGGAAAAGAGGAAGTCAAGTTTGCAGTCAACATGATTCTATACCTTGAAAATCCAAGAGAATCTGTCAAAAACCTCCTTACACTGATAAAGGACTTTGGCAAAGTCTCAGGGTAGTCTATACACCAAAAATAATCAAACAGAAATCCAAATAAAAAGCACATTCCTACAATAGCCACCAAAAAAAAAATTTTTTGGCATCTTTCTAACCAGAGAAGTGAGGACATTTACAATGAAAACTATAAAACACTGCTTAAAGAAATCAAAGATGACACAAACAAATGGAAAAATATTCCATGCTCATGGACTGGAAGAAGCTACATTGTTAAGACATCCATCCTACCCAAGGAAATCTACAGATTTAATGCAACACCCATTAAATTACCTGCAGCATTCTTCTCAGATCTGGAAATGACAATACAGGAATTCATATGGAAAAAAAATGACCACAAAGAGCCAAAACAATTCTCAGCAAAAAACCAAAACAAAACAAAAAACAAGAAAAAAAAGTTGGTGGTATCACACTCCCAGTCTTTAAACTTTGTTATAAAGCTACAATAATCAAAACAGCCTCGTATTGGTACAAGAACAGGTATATAGACCAATGGAACAGGATAGAGATTTCAGGAGCAAAACCTCAATTTCTCAGTCAACTCCTCTTCAACAAAGCCTCCACCACCAACCACTGGGGAGAGGAGAGCCTATTCAGTAAATGGTGCCGGGAAAACTGGCTGACCACGTGCAGAAGATTAAAACAAGACCCCTCCCTATCACCATACACAAAAATAAACTCCAAATGAATTGAAGACCTGAACATAAAACCACCAACTATAAGAATCTAAGAGAATGCAGGAGACACCCTCATGGAAATTGGAACTGGCAACCAATCCTGATGAAAACCCCAAGTGCCTATGCAATAAGAGATAAGATAGACAAGTGGGACCTCATCAAACTGATAAGCTTCTGAAAATCCAAAGAAACCATCAAGAGATTAGGGAGACAGCACAGAGACTAGGAAAAAATATTTGCCAACTGTATATCTGACAAAGGCCTAATATCAAGTATCTATAAGGAACTCAAATGTGCTGAAAAGAAAAAAACAAACAGCCTCATTATAAAGTGGGCAAAAGATATGAATAGACACTTCTCAAAAGAAGACATATGAGCAGCCAACAGATACATGAAAAAATGCTCAGCCTCACTAGTCATCAAATAAATGCAAATTAAAACCACACTGAGATACCTCCTAGCTCCAGTCAGGATGGCCATCATCAATAACTCAAAAAACAACAGATGCTGGAAAGGATGCAGGGAAAAGGGAACACTTCTACACTGTTGGTGGGAGTGTAAACTAGTACAACCTCTGTGGTAAACAGTTTGGCGATTTCTAAAAATCAACTTTCCATACGACCTCCCAGTCCCCCTACTGGGAATATTCCCAGAGGAACTCAAATAACTCTATGAAAAAGGTACCTGCACACGCATGTTTATTGCAGCATTATTCACAATAGCAAAAACATGGAACCACCCATGCTGCCCATCGAAAGAGGACTGAATTTTTAAAAAATGTGGTACACATATACAAGATGGAATATTACGCAGCCATAAAGAAAGACGAAATTATGAATTCTGCAGCAATTTGAATGGACTTAGAGTCTATAATACTGAGTGATCTATTACAGAAACAAAGAACTGAGTATCACATATCCTCACTCATAAGCAGATCTTGAATAATTGTCATGATACAATAAGAAGCGTACTGGCAGTAGTGGAAAACTGCCAGGGGGTGAGGGCACACCTCATCAGCAAGGGTATCTACATAATGAACATTTGTATACCTAACCTTTAATTGTACCCATCTTTAAAATTAAAAAAATTAAAAAAAGAAAGCAATGTGCATTCGATATAGGATGAATGAAGAAACTTCATCTGAGACTTCCTAACTGTAATGTTTTATCTCGTGGGTTACATATTCAATACAACAGTGTGAGACTATTATAAAAATTTCTTCAGGTCTCATCATCACTGACAAGAGGTTCTTTACCCTGTTATTCCAAGTGTAGTCCATGTGCCAAGAGCACTGACATCACTTAGAAGACATTGAAAAATGCAGAATCAGTCAGGCTCGGTGGCTCAGCCTGTAATCCCGCGCTTTGGGAGACTGAGGTGAGTGGATTGTTTGAGTCCGTGGGTTCGAGACCCACCTGGGCAACTTGGCGAGACCTCATCTCTACAATAAATACAAATTATCAGCCGGGCATGGTAGCGTGTGCCTGTAATTTCGGCTACTCAGAAGGCTGAGGCAGAAAGATTGCCGGAGCCCAACAGGTCGAGGCTGCAGTGGCTGGGAGCAGCCACTGCACTCCAGTCTGGGCGACAGAGTGAGACTCCAACTCAAAAAAAAAAAAAGAAAAATGCAGAATCTCAGTCTCAGTTCCAGGCCAACTGAATCAGATTCTGTGTTTTACCAAAAATCCCCAAATGATTCCTATGCACAATATGGTTTGAGAAGCATGCTGTACTTAGCCCAGTGATTCTCAACGTGGGATCTCCAAACTGACAGCCTCGGTTTCACTGGAGAAGTAGTGAGAAATGTAAATCTGGGGCCTAGCCCCAGCCCTATGAAATCAACAACTTTGGAGGTGCAGTTTCACAATCTGGGTTTTAACAAGCCCTGCAGGTAAGTCTGATGCACGCTGGAGCTTGAACACTACTGCATTAGCCTAGACTTGAGAAGACTGGTCTTAAGGAATGAAATAATTCTCTAAAGCAGTCCATCACACCCGTGGGCAGTGCTCTAAGAATTTTCTTCCTTAGAACTTATCCTAGATGTGTCTCCATAACTCTACCAACTGGGTGTTATCTACCAAGAGGAATAAAGACAACAAATCTCCAACTTTCTTCTACAAGACAATCCTACAACATTCAAAAGCAGATATGATCTTATGAATCTTCTTTACTTTAGGTAAGATGTCTACATAAATAGAGACATAGGTGTACAGTTTAGATATATAATACACATATAAGTTATATTGTAAAATGTATTAATATAATAAAATAGATATTACAATTAATTTATTGGATATGATAATGGCATAGTAATTATGTTAAATTAAATCCTTTTAAAAGAGAAGTTGAAATATATATATATATATATATATATATATATATATATATATCACATACATAAAATCTCATTTACCCAAGAAGAATAAAATTATCATCTTTCTTATTCTAGAAGTCAGGTGTCAACAATCCAGGTCTACATTAAGTTTTTAGCATCTCCATTATTCACGGGGCTCACTGTTATTCCAAATCCCCGAGAGCTATATCAACAATAATTACTATTATTTATCTTTTCATTACCTATATATTTTTTTGAGACAGGGTCTTAATCTGTCACTCAGGCTAGAGTACAGTGGCACAATCCCAGCTCTCAGTAGCCTTGACCTCCTGAGTTCAAGTGATTCTCCCACAGCAGCCTTCCAAATAACTGGGACTATAGGTGCATGCCACTAGGGCCAGCCCATATAAAAAAATTTTTACAGAAATGAGGTCTCATTATGTTGCCTAGGCTCTTCTTTAACTTGTGGGCTCAAGTGATTCTCCTGCCTTTGCCTCCCAAAGTGCTGTGATTACAGGTGTAACGACCATGTTGACAGTTTTTTTTCTGCTGGGGGTGTAAAAGGACTGAGAAAAATGTTCTTCCCTGATGAGGGAACTGTTCATTTTTCAACAGTCTTTTACTTCCTCTTCCTTCTTTGTTGTAAAAGATAGTGTTTGGAGCAGCAGCAGCTAAAGTGGTATCAAGAGGTGACAAGCTTAAGGACAAAATTCAAAATGGCAGAGCAGAAAGGAGAAAGACTCCAAGTCTACATGGCTTTTTAAAGCTACTGCATCAAAACTGAAACCACCTACTTACATGCTCCTTGTTATGTGAGATAACCAGTGTTCATCCAGCCAATGACAATCAGGTATTGTCACTTTCAGTCAAAAGCATTTACCAACACAGCTACTACCATTCTTGGCACATAACAAATACTTGAATATTTAGTAAGATATATCTGTCTAATTGAGTTTCGTCCATTCAAGTAATTAGAAAACACACAAAACACACAAAAACTCTTGGTATCTCATTGTCACCACTTCTCCCTCTTTATTCAAAATTTCACCTAGAGTTACAAGGAAGAACTAATTCCTGTCAGTTGAATGTCAAGAGTTTCAGCATTATAACAAAATTAATTTTTAAAAAATAACAGAGAAACTTTTGTTCAGAAGAAATTACATTCACAGTAACAAAGAGGGGAAAAAGTTATGTGCAGTTCTGAGTGACATTTGCTTTAAGACAGCTTATACATTAGAAAATAGCCAATAGTTTACCCTAAATGAAGTAGCTGGTTTATATCGGAAACCACATAAAAACCTTCTCATCCATCCAGTTCTCTGCTACCTGTGCCTATTACACAGATCCCCAAATCTGGGATTATAATTTCCACAGGTTGGTGACTCCTTATCAGTATTCAAGACCAACACTATGCAACTGTGCCCAAACATAAAGCGTGGCAAAATTTTATAAAAATTAGCCAGGGAAGGTCACAAAAAATATCATTCGCCCAATGAGTTATCCAACTCTGTTCTCAAACCAATCACTGATCAGCACAGGAATCCTAAAGATACATTTGCTGAAATAGGCTTTTTTTGAAGAAACCGAAAAGGCAATAAAACCTCTATGTGTTCCTATTTTACTGTTGAAAAATTGCTTCTAACAAATTATAAACATATTTCCATTCAAAGAAAATCATGCTCAGTAAAGCCCCTTAGGACCTGAAGGTTTCTGAAGGGTATTCCAGATTTAATTTAAATCTTTCCATTGTTCCTGTCAGAACTGAAGGGTCTCTTGGTTCCAAGACCTTGGAAACCTTTGCAGGAGGAACTCTGTTAGACAGTGTTATTTTCAACCTTTGGCCTTACTAATGTCATTTATTAGTTTAACATGACAACATCTCATCTTTTACTTCTGACTCAGTGAGAGGAACCCAAGACACCTGTCTGGAAGTGCCTCATATCAAAAGTACCCAAGAGACTGCATTAGTAACTTGCTGGAACTGTCTGGCACAGCTCTGTTGCTATCATCATCTCCTCCCCCTCCTTCTCCTCCTCCTCTTCCTCTTCTTCCATGTGGTGTTTGCCATTTCTTCAAAGCCACTGTCACACCCTTCATCTCACGGGATTCTCATGACAAATCTCTCAGGCAAGCGTTATCTCTCTGTTGGAGAAAAGAAAAACTGGTCCAAATTTGAACAGCCAAATCAATAGGGGAAAAAAATGAAAGCTTTGGTTTTCCCACTGCGTCACTCTGACCATTAAACTGGAACATTTCACTTCTAGATCATTACTCTCTCAGGATGTATTAGGCTGGTCCCAATCCCAGTCTTGGAAACCAACTGGAGTCTCTTCTCTTAGCTTCCAGTGTTATCATTGTACAGCCTTGTCAGTCTCAAATTCTGCCTATCAGATCAGACATATGCCCTGAAGAGTTAAGACTAAACCATTTCCGCCAAACTTAGTTTATTAATCTATAAAACACAGAAATCTATGTATCTATAAGAAACAGAAAACAGTATTTTCATAATTTCATAAACATGAGATAATAAACTGCATTCATGTAGCAGGGAGAAAAAGAATTTCAAAGTCTCTCCAAATTTCATTTGCAGTATTCAATTGAAAGTATATCATAAATGACTATTGCTCGTTTTTAAAAACTTAAGATGCTCATCCTTCAAAAAGAAATCTTTCCCACTTTCCAATATGTTTTCTCTGTATAGTAGCACATGGCCCAGAACCTAAGATTTATCATGTGTGGTAACTAAGACTATTTGAAAATTGCTACTAAGACTAGCATCCTGATGAATATCAACTCATATTTATGACATATATAAAATTACAGCTTAATTAGTTAAAATATTTATTGAACATCTGTAGCAGTGATCCTCAATACTACTTCACAATACAATCTCCTAGAGCTTTTCAAAACATAATATCACTCGACTGAAGTGGGACTGGAGAGCTGACTTCGTCAAGAGCTCTCAGGGTAGGGCACAGTGGCTCACACCTGTGATCCCAGTACTTTGGAAGACCGAGGCAGGAAGATTTCTTGAACCCAGGAGTTCAAGACCAGCCTAAGCAACATCATGAGACCTCATCTCTTCCCCCCACCAAAAAAAATTAGCTGGGAAAGGTTGTTCACGCCTGTAGAAAGCTACTAGGGAGCTTGAGGCAGAAGAAATGCTGAGCCCAGGAGGTCGAGGCAGCAGTAGGCCATGATTGTGTCTCTGCACTCCAGCCTAGGCAATAGAGTGAGACTCCAACTCAAAAAAGAAAAAAAGAGAAGACACTGAGCTCAATGCTATTGTTAAGAAGGAAAACCAAAGAAGTGTTCCCCACCCTCCTGGAATTTAATGAGTTGCAGGTCTAAACAACCAAAGATGAGATAATTTATAATGAAATGTTAGATTATGTGGTACAGATAATTTATAATGAAATGTTAGATTATGTGGTACAGAAAGCTCTGCTTTATAGCACAGAGAAGGAAAAACCAAGCTGAATTTTTAGATTTGGGCCCTCAACTAGATTCCCAATGGATATAAAGATGACAACATAAACAAAAATGACTAAATGATGACACATCCTTTAACATCTTTTACAGTGGTTATGAGTTTTCAAAGTACCAAGTGTCACTTACTGCATAATTAGTCATAAGAATAATCTATCTGCTGTACTGCCACTATATACCATGGTGCCACTTCATGCATTAAGGGCATGCATCTTAATTTTTTCTTTAGTCTAAAAGGAATCTGTGGCTACACATATCTACACTAACTAGGTGGTACATAACTGCCAAATAAAAAGTGGAAGGAATACTTTCCCTTCCAAGATTTTCAAGGCTGTCTTCCAACAGATAATCAAGAAGAGAGTAATCTCACAATCCCTGCAGTTTATTAACATAAATTTCTGAAATTAATCCCAGTTTCAAGAACAATTTTTTCAGGATTTTTAAGTTAAAAAATAAAAAAGATGTCTGTGTCTCTTCTTTTCCATGCAAGTTGAGGCTATTTTTGTCCCAGTTGCTAAAAACAAGAAGTATCAAAGCCTCATTATCCCCTTTAAAACAGTAGGCAGAGCTTTAGTTCTGTAATCACTCCTCCCATTCACTTGGTTTTCTAATATCCTCCTGATCCCAGAAATCCATTCTTCTGAGTGTAATCTTCCCTGAGAAAATTAATTGTTTCAACAAGAGACCCAGTTCTGATCCATTTAGCCTTCTAAGATAGCCTTTCAAATGTTCTTTTCTCCAAATCATAAGATTTCCAGAGTTCAGGCAACATCCATCAGACATCTAGCTCATTATCCTAACATGCAGAGAAAGCCTCAGTGTATACTTTTTCTTTTCCACTTTAAGACAAAGTCCCACATTTTGACAGATCTGAGATCAAGAGTGTAAAACTAAAAGAAGCCAAAATTCCACTCAATATAAAAGGAGAATTCTACAATAATTGTTCAGAAATGAAATGGGCTCTCATGTGTCTCATGACATGGAGAGGCAACATGTATAAGTTAAGAACACGTATGGGCTTCGCAGGAGGGCAGATTTGGCATTGAGTCCCAGCCCTTTCCAGACCTAAGGTCACAAGATCAAACAACAACTTAACTCTTACTTTATTTCTAAAATGGGAATGGTTACCACAACAGCTCTGGACCAGTCATTCTGCTTAGAAACATACCTACTAACTCATTTAATCTTCAAAATAACTCGAAAAGGCAGGTAGTTATCACAACATTCTCAATTCACCAGTGAGGATCCTGAGGCACCAAGAGATTAAACTACTTGATGAAAGTCATGTGGCAAGCAAACATGTAGCTCATTCAGTTTTGCTCTGGAGTCTCAGACCTTAATCGCTACATAATTGCTATATTTGAAAGTTATTATGAGGATTAAATGAAATAATGTACATGGCAAATGAACTGATATGGCCACTCAAAAAATTGTGGCTGCTATTGTAACATTATTATTGACATACAGACAACAATAATATTATTATGTATTATAATATACATAATCAATATATATATTAATGTACTTTATTATTAAGCTGCTTGCTGCTGGATATGTTCAAGGAGAAGATGGCCAACTCCCCTGAGTGATATCTAGGATTCCTGGAACAGAGCAGAACTTTACAACTTTATTCCACAATGGGTCAACCTGGTTCTTTGAACTATAGAGAAAATGACATCTGAGTTCTACGTTCGTCCCACAGGCCAGGCACCACCAATCCCATTACCACCTGGCAAAGCTCTAGCCAGAGGTATGTCAGTGACTTTGACTATTCTGAAAACTACAACTGCAAGGAGATTAAACTATTGAAAATGGAAGGCTTGGCCCATTGTTCAAAATTTCAAGATGCAGCTTAAAGTTGTCAATACAAACATTTGCTGAATTGTAAAGGTCCAACTCTATTTGGAAAATGTCCAACAAAACGAGTTTGAGTTCATTATTTCTTTTTCAGCTCTTTTATACTGCATGACACAGATATCTCTATGAACTGGTGTTTCTTCAATAAAGTCACCAGGGATAGGATCCCAGAGAGCAAGAGAGTACTGTCAGCTACGGTTCAGATAATTTCTCCAACAAAATTGTCTCATGACATATTCTCTTCTTGGCACAATTTGTACTTTCAAAAATAATAGCCCAATTTCAAAAACAAGTTGGAACGTACAGATCCTGACTTCTAAAATGCTGCATTCCTTCTGTTGCTAGTAATGCTCAAAGTATGTTTCTTAAAGTTACTTGTCAAACTATCCTTTTAACAGGGCCAATTACATTTCTCCTGAGACAAAAGCCTCAGAGCCAGAAGCCCTGGAAAATGAGAGAATCATTATTTTTCTGACATATTTAGCAATGAACTTAAAGTGGTTCTCGCTTCCCACATCAACTCCCATTCCCCTTGGTGGTTAGTGCCCTAATACTTTGAAAGATTTTGGACCAGGACTATCTGTACATTTAAAAGAATTTCCTTTTTATTTTCCCCATAGTGACCACCTGGTTAAATTAGATCAAAAGTTACTTTATTAATTTATATGCTGGGCTTGGACACAGGGGATTAATTTGAGCAATCCAATTATGTTTTTTTGTATTAATATGGAATTGGCAAAAAATACATAATTGTAATTTCTCAATTATTAAATTGTGGAATATGCACTACTGTGATGACAGACAACTGAACTATTCAGTAAAAAGATTAAATGAATTCATGTTCACGGCAATTACAATTTTAAAGGCTACTGATGGAGAAGACTAAAACGCTAAATTTTCATTTTATTTCTATTATCCAGCTTCCAATATCAGACATCAATGAAAAGTAATTTAAATTATTTTACCAGCACATACACACATGAGTGTATGGGCGCTTTTATATTACTGGAGCCCACTTGTGGTGGGGCAGGAGCTCAGAACTATAATTTGGTGAGCTCTGATCTGGTTCACATGGTGCTGCGAAGCTAGTCTTGATATCTTGGTTCACTCATTCACCTCACTCTGACTCAACTTCTTCAATTGTGAAAGTAAGGTACTAGATGCTCTCAAAGATCCCTTCTAATCCTATAACCATTCTAGAAGGCTCTTGATCTCCCCCAAAGAAATTAATTTCTACTAGAAATGGACTCATTTTCACTTTCTAGCCTGTTGTTCCTCTTTAACTGAGGAGTTATTTTCTAAAACAACTCCCCAAAGAAGTATGACTAATCCAAGAGTGGCAGATTCTTCTCTCCTAGCCTATCACATCTGCTTCAGTGGTTTTGATGAGCACATCTGGTAAGCAATCAACTCTTGCCTAATAAATATTCCAAAAAAGCCACTTGAATTTTTAAATGCATCTTGTATTATCAGATTTAAAAAAGAAAAGATTACATGATACATGTGTATGTAACTGTGAGTGCATTATCCCCCAGGACTGAAGGGAATGTATCTCATCTGTGCTTTTTTCTTGGCCCAACCCTGAACCACTTGTAATCAATAAAGGAGAGGACTATTATAAATGGCTTGATGCAATTAAATCTGGGGAAAACAAACCCTATCAGTGGCGAAGCTGACAGCAAAGCAAAAGGAAAGAAGATGCTCTGAGTAGGGAGGTGGCTGGAGGGAGCAGGTCTCTCCTTCCAGGAGTACATAGATAACTGCATTTCCTTGCAAAATTTTTAAGGCCAAGGAAGTAAATGTTGGTTTAAAAAAACTGGCCTGGTAGACTGTGACCGTTAGTGACTAAAATGCCAAAAAGCTTTCAGAAAAAAAGTTTTATTTTTTCCAGCCTCCACAAGGGAAAATGTCAAAACTAAAAATCAAAAATAACACCCTAAATTGTTATCTTTTTTCCCTTTTTCACAATTCTTAAAATTTGTGCTTGAGAATAACAATGCAGTGCCAAGCACAGGTTTTTTTCTACCTTTTGTTTTGGGCATGACACTTCTTAGGGGCCAATGGGCTGGAGAAGAAGAGAGGGCAAAGCTACATGTCGTTTAGCCAGGAAGATCTGGCTGAATGACAACGAGTCTCACTCCACAGCTCTGGTCCACCTCACGTCCAAGTACCAAAGCAATGATAAAAGGGAAAACAGAGTCAGAAAGTAGGAAAAAAAAGACAGATCAATGAAAGAAGCCATTCCTTGTGTGCCAGTTGCTACATGGATATCTTTCCTAAGACTCTGTGTAGTAGGAAAGGGGTGCTAACTTTACAGCAGAGAAACCTGGCAGATACCACTTGAGTCTGATCAGTGAGGTCAACATCTACAGTGGTCTATATCCTTGATTTGGTGGGACGAGGATGGCACACCACTTCTGTGGCCTTCCTCCTAAATCCACAGCCCAAGTACAACCATGAGAAGACCATCAGGCAAACCCTAATTGACAAACATTGCGCAAAACTGCTAAAATCATTAAAAACAAGAAAACTTTGAGAAACTGTCACAGCCCAGGGGAGTCTAAGGAGATATTACTAAATATAATGTGATATTCTGAATGGAATCCTGGAACAGAAAAAAGATATTAGGTAAAAATGAAGGAATTCCAAATAAATTATGAACTTTAATAATAATGTATCAATATTGGTTCACTGATTGTAACAGATGTACTACACTAATATAAGCTGTTAACAAAAGGGGAAGCAATAAGCAGGATATATGGGAACTTGCTGCTCTTGTCACAATTTTTTCATAAATCTAAAACTGTTCTAAAATTTCTTTTTTTTAAAAAAAAGTCAACAGACCTCATTCTTGCACACACAGCTCCCAATTAATCTTTCAGTGCCCCAGTCTCAAATACATGAGATACCCAAGGAGGACTAAACGCTATAGGAAATACTGCAAAATAAAAGTGAGAGGAAAAATACAAACCAACAACAAAATGACCCTCCCCACAGAAAAAGCAGAAAGTAAATAAACTGTAAAAATTAAATATATATTTCATTAATACTCTCATAGAAATTCAAGAAGACATGCATCCATGATAATATGAGCAAATATCTTTGAAAAAGAAACTATCAGAATATATTAAAACACTATGAAGTTTTAAAAAAATGATGATTGCTGAAATTCTACAAGGAACCAATCAGTTTGCAAAGTAAAGTCAAAACTATTCCAGACTGTAGAGCAAAAAGATGAAGTGATTTTTAAAATATGAGAGAGAAGGAACTTGGGTGGGTATGTGATGAAACTGTTCTGTATCCTTTTAATTATGGTAAAATACACATAACAAAAAATGCACCATCTTAACCATTTTGAAGTGTACAGTTCGGTAATATTAAAGGACATCACATTGCTGAGCAACCATCACCACTATCCATCTCCAGGACATTTTTATCTTAGAAAACAGAAAGATTTCTACCCATTAAACAATGACTGCTTGTTCTCTACAGCTTGACTGCAAGCTCCTGGCAACAAGCTTTCTACTTTTTGTCTCTATGAATTTGACTATGCTAGATACCTTATATGAGTGGACTCATACAGTAGCTGTCCTTTTGTGACTGACTTATTTCACTGAGCCTCACATCCTCAAGGTTCAATCCACATTGTAGCATGTGTCAGAATTCTCTTCCTTTTCAAGGCTAAATAATAGTCCACTGGGTGTGAGTGTGCATGCGTGCATGCGTGTGCATCTCTACATTTTGTTTTTCCATTCATTCATTGACGAACACATGGGTTGTTTCTACCTGTTGGCTACTGAGAATCCTTTATCTTGATTGTGATGGTGGTTACACTACAATGTATTTGTCAAAACATATAAAACTGTACATTAAAATGGGTGGCTTCTACTGTGTGTAAATTATACTCCAATTTTTTTACAAAATTTAAATATAAAATAAACAAATAAGAAAAACTGAGGACTAATTGAAAAGTTCCTGCAAATTACAATGAGTTCCATTTCCAGAAAGAAAGAAAAAAACAGAAACCAAGGAAGACATTTTCAAAGAAGTAACACTAGAATTTTGCCTAGAGCTGAAGTTTCTAAGTCCCCAGGCTGAAAGGGTCCACAAATCCTTAGCACAATGGAAAACAAAACCAACTCTTTGTTGTGAAACCTTAGAACATCAGTAAGACATACAAAGGAAAGAGAATCAGACAGGCAAGAAGACTTCTCATTAGTCACATAGGAAGCAAAAAGAAAACAGAGTTATGGTAAAAAGAGCCATGGCTTCAAAGTTTCAAGGGAAAATGATGTTCGGTCACAAGTCTTTCAATTAGCCAAACTATCAATTTAATGAGAGATGACAGAGAGATCAGAAAATCTAATAAAGGAAAAGGAGTCTAGAACATTTCTTTTTTAAACATACTTTTGTAGGAAGTTATTTACAGATATGCTCTAGCAAAATGTAGAACTAAACCATGAAAGAAAAAGGTATAGGATGGAATAAACAGTGGATCCAACCATGAGAGAAACAACAACTTCTTAAGAAGATAGCTGTATAACATGTCTAGAAAACCAATTAGTCTAGATCAGGACAGGAGGATAAAGAGAGGCAGCCAGAATAAAGGAGACTTGAATAACTCAGTAGTCTGTTTGAATCTATGTAGAGAGTTATAATACCAAAGTGATAAAGAGCATGGCCACCACACCAGGATGACATGGGTTCAAATCCCAACTCTACCACTTAGTACTTGCACTTAGCACTTAGTCTTGGACAATTTACTCAGATTATCTGTAATAATTCCTACATTATAGGTTGTGGTGAGGATTAAATTATTAAATTAACTAATGCACGTAAAACACTTAGAATTACTTGGCACATTAGGTTTTAATAAAGGTTGGCCATGATGATAGTAGTGATAATTGTGGAGAAAGTAAACAAAAACAATATAAATTCCATAAACTCTAGGAAAAAGGAAAACAGCTGAACAAAAAAGGAAATATAATAGCAGCTCTTGTTTTCACAGAACAGTACTTACATATTGATAACAACACAGTCATGCATCACTTAATAATGGGGACACGTTCTGAATAATGTATTGTTAGGATGTGAAGGCCTCAGACATTCTCGTACAGTACTGTAGATTTTTAAACTCTGTACAATTAGGCAGAGTTTAAAAATTTTTCAGTTATGTATATAACTGAAAAATTTTTTTTTCTTCAACAATAAATTAAACTTAGCTTATTGTAACTTTTTTACTGGTAGACTTTAAACTTTTAAAACTTTTTGAAAACACAAACATGCACAGCTGAAGAAAAATATTTTCTTTGTATCCTTATTCTAAAAGCTTTTCTTTATTTTTTTACATTTATTATTTGCTCTTGTTGTTGTGGTGGGCAAAGTCTTGGAAAATCCCTCCACAAAATACTAATAATTCACAAAGAGGAAAATAGTACATTTAACATGGGTGAACTTGGCATACACCAACACAACCAGGTGATCAAGGTTAAAGTCACCATCAGTAGGACAGGTTGGCATCTTGTTTCTCTGATGCAATGATCTGGGAGAAACACAGCATGATGTTTGTGCATTCCATCAAGAATGCATGAACTGAATCTAGCCAGGAGGAAACACTACGAAGAAACTACATCCTACTTAATTAAAACTGTATGTTTTAAAACTGTCAAGGATATAAAAGACAGGAGACAAATTAGGAATTTGGACTGAAGGAGTCCAAAGAGACATGAAAATTAAATATAACATATATTCCTTCATAGAATCCTGGACCAGAAAGGAAAAAGGCCTACTGTGGAGTTCACAATGTTGCCATTATGAATTAAATAGTATTGTACTAATGCTTGTATCCTGATTTGGAGTGTTGTATTCTGGTTATGTAAAAGAACATCTTTTGGGGCAAAAAGCACACTGAAGTATTCAGAGGTGATGGGACATGATGTCTACAGCTTGCTTTCATAAGGTCAAGGAATAGACTAAAGATCACACTCACATACACACATACACACAATGGAGCCAGTACAGTAAAATGGTGACAACTGGGGAACCTGGAAATACAGGAGTTTTTTGCTCCATTTGGGAACTTTTGAAATCACTTCTAAATTAATTATTTCAGAAAATTGATTCATTGGGAATATATACATTATCATAACTTAGGCAATATATTTAACGGAAAAAGGATACCAATATAAAATGAGCCTCATTTCATATATATATATAAAATATAAAAAATTAGCAATCTAATTGGTCCAAATCCTCTCTCTCTCTTTCTTTTTTCCTTCAAGAAACCTGTGTCTTGCTCTATTCCCCAGACTGGAGTACAGTAGCATAAACACAGCTCACTGTAGCCTCGAACTCCTGACCTCAAGTGATCCTCCTACCTCAGTATCCCAAGTAGCTGGGGCTACAGCATGCACTATCAAGTCTGACTACTTTAAAAATATTTTTTTAATTTTAGAGATAGAAGTCTCGCTACATCACCCAGGCTGGTCTTGAACTCATGGCCTCAAGCATGAACTCATGGCCTCAAGCATGGCCAGCCTTGGTCTCTCAAAGTGCTGAGATTACAGGCATGAGTTACTGTGCCCAAGCCACAAATCTGCTCTAAATGATAAATGCCTTGCTCTTTGTGAAAGTCACTGTATCTTCAGTCTACCAGATTTCTTTCTTGAGGAGTTTGAAAGAAAACAGAGAGTAATTTGGTCAACAACATAAGAAGCCACAAAAGTGGGAACAGGTTATCATAGAGTCCCTATGAAATCTATTCCATGAATTCTGGGATTCTCCCTCATCAATAGGATTCAGAACTTTGCAGGGACAGCAATTGGGCCTTGTGTTACTGCTGCATCCCCCACTGACTGCGACAGTTGCTCCCAATATCAGTACTGTTACATGCTGAAGTTTCCCTCAGTTGTAAGGTGCTTCTGTAAACAGCATGCCACCAATAATCAAATACTAAAGGGATGTTCAAAGAGATGTACAAAGTATTCATTCAACAATAAGTGAATAGATAAATAAAATATCATAAACATAAACCAGGATTACTATATAGCAGTGAAAACAAATAATTTTGACCCATGTCAAAGGATGCCCCAGAAAAGCAGGTTACACAAGAATATAATATGCATCATTTGTGTAAATGTTAAAAACACTAATAAAACCATATTGTGGCTGGGCTCGGTGGCTCAGCCTGTAATCCCAGCACTTGGGGAGGTGAAGGTGAGTGGATTGCCTAAGCTTGCAGGTTCAAGACCAGCCCGGGAAACTTGGCAAGACCTTGTCTCTACAATAAATTAAAAAAAAATATCTGGGCATGGTAGCACATGCCTGTAACTCTGACTATTTGGGAGGCTGAGGCAGAAGCATCATCAGAGCCAAGCAAGTCGACGTTGGGGTGGCTGTGAGTGTGCTGCTGCACTCCAGTTTGAGTGACAGAGTGAGGTTCCAACTCAAAAAAAAATATTGTATTTAATTTATGAGTACAATATCTGAATATGCAAAAGTATAAGAAATACACTAGAGGAGAGGCACTGAATCCATTATGAATGGCTGATTAGACTGGAAGAGTGGAATCAGACTAGAAATGAAGAACCAAGTGAATTTTATCTGTAATGTTTTATTTCCTTTACCTAAAAAAAGGGGGGGACCTAAAGTGGCAAAAATGTTGCAATATTTTATTCTGGGTGGTAGACACAAAGATGCTTGTTATATAATTATGTTGATATAGAGGGGTTTACTCATAATAACAACCTACTAAATCATTTCCAGGACATATAATTTAACACAAAATAATGGCACAACCAAGGGTCTAAAGTTAGTCCTGACTATAGTTAGAAATTGTGAACTGATGTGAACTACCAGAAACCTCACATTGATGAGAATTCAGTCCCTGCAGTGTATGATGTGAGACTCTTATAGGAAGGTACTTGAATTAAATGCTTTGGGACTCTACAAACTGTTGTTGATTTTTTTCAAAGTAATTCATAAAATTAAAATGAAGAATTCCTCATCCATTGCTTTTTCTGAAAAATAACTGGATAAGTGTTTAACTGGCATTCTTCAGTCTTCATTATGGCCATCCAATTTTTAAAAATTATATGGCAAATACAGCAAAAGCCCTTTGGGTTTCAGCTTTAAAATGCTAATTTAGACATTTCAGTGCAAGAGGTATGATGGGTACCTATTTAAGGTTAACATCCATGTAAGCTACCATAGAATGCTCACCAACAAACTAGCACAGAATCAACCTGTCCACAAATATAGCAAGGGTTATGTGGTCCCTTCTAAAACTCATGTTGAAATTTAATTGCTATTGTAACTGTATTAAGATGTGGGACCTTTGGGCTCTAACCTCATGCGTGGGAATGGTGCCATTATCACAGGGTAAGTTTGCTTTCTCTTGTTCTGTCTCTTGCCCTTCTGTCTTCCAACATGAGATAATGCAGCAAGAAGGCCCCATGATATGCTAGCACCTTGATAATGAACTTTTCAGTCTCCAGTATGTGAGTCAATATAGTTCCATTCATTACAAGTTACCCAGCCTCAGGTATTCTTTATAGCAGCACAAAACAGACTAATACATAGCCTATTTCAAGCCATAAAAACATACAAGAAAAATAATTTTGTGCTAAATGATAATAATGATGACATGGGCAACCAGTAAATATGTGAGAAAAAGTTCACAGTGAAAATGTGGATGAGATCAAACTGGTAGAAAAGATGGTAAGGAAATTCTAGCTAGCAGGAAGCATGGGAGCCACATACAGAGGCAGAAATGAAAATCAGTAGAAGACAGGAGTGGAGCCTGACACACGTGAACAAGTTTGTGGGACACTATGAGATATATAGTTGGAAGTTGGAACTACAGAGTTTGAACAGAATGCTAAGCATTTGGGAAGTCTTGGATTTTTAAGTTGGGATTTGACCTGATGATAGTAAGACAGTGGGACTCCAACTCAAAAAAACAAACAAAAAAATATTGTATTTAATTCATGAGTACAATATCTGAATATGTAAAAGTATAAGAAATACGCTGGAGGATAGGCACTGAATCCATTATGAGTGGTTGATTAGACTGGAAGAGTGGAATCAGACTAGAAATGAAGAACCAAGTGAATTTTATCTGCAAGGTTTTATTACCTTTACCCAAAAAAGGGGGGGACCTAAAGCGGCAAAAAAGTTTGCAATATTTTATTCTGGGTAAAATATTGAGGTCATCATCACTGAGGGCAAAATCAAAGTCTGTATAGCGGCCTTTAAGGTCCTATATATTTTGGACACCTGTCCCCTCTCTGCCTTCATTTCCTACTTTTTTCACCTTCCCTCCTTTTCACTTGCACTGGTCTCCTTCCTAAGCCTCACACATGGTAGCTACTCTCCCACCTCAGTGCCCTTGCATATGGAGTTCCTTCAACCCAAGATGTTCTCCCCCTGATGGTCTCATGGCTCCCTCCCTCATCTCCTTCAGGTCTTTATTCTGAAGAATGCAAAGTAGTGCAGCCACTGTGGAAGATAGTACGTTGGCTCCTCAAAAAAAATCATAGAATTACCATATGATCCAGTAATTCTACTTCTAGGTATATGTCCTGAAGAGTTGAAAGCAGTAATTCAAACATATTTGTACACCCATGGTCATAGTAGCATTATTCTCAGGAGACAAGCAAGGGAAGAAGCTCATGTGTCCATCAACAGTGAATGGATACACAATAGCAAAAACATGGAACCAACCATGTTGCCCAATGAAGTTCGACTGGATAAAGAAAATGTGGTACATATACACAATGAAATATTATGCAGCCATAAAGAAGGACAAATATATGGACTTCACAGGAACTTGGACGAATTTGGAGTCGATCATATTCAGTGATCTATCACAGAAGCAAAGAACAGAGTACCATATGTTCTCATAAGTGGACCTTGAACAAATATACTATAAGAGTGGGATTAACGGTAGTCAATATCTGTCTGGGGAAAAGGGGGCACACCTCATCAATAAGGGTACCTGCACAATGAATATTTGTATACCCAACCCTTAACTGTACCCCACAACTTTAAAACAAAAATATATATTATAAAAAACAAAAACAAAAAAAATAATACTATAAGAGAGCATTTGGCAGTAATGGGAAACTGTCGGGGAGGGATGGGATTGGCAGTTGAGGGAAACTGCTAGGGCAGAGAGGGGCATACCTTATCAACAAGGGTACCTGCACAATCAATGTTTGTATACCTAACCCTGATTTGTACCCCACATCTTTATAATAAAAAAAGGTGAATGGATAAACAAAATGTGGCATATACATACAAAGGAATATTATTCAGTCTTTTAAAAAGGAAGGAGATTGTGACATATGCTATGACATGGATGAATGTTGAGCACAATATGCTAAGTGAAATAAAATCAGTCACAAAGAGACAAATATTATATGATTCCACTTTTATTAAGTACCTAGAACATCCAAGTTAATAGAGAAAGAGAGAAAAATGGTGATTACCAGGGGCTGCAGAGAGGGAGGAATGGTAGTTTTACTGTTTAATGGGTACAAAGTTCTAGTTTGGGATTAAAAGATTCTGGAGGAACATTGGTAGTGGTTGCAAAACAATGTGAATGTACTTAATGCCACTAAACTATACACTCAAAAATGGTTAAAATGGTTGATTTTATGTTATTTTTTTCTTTACCTCAATTAAAAATGAGTTAAAAAAGAGGTCACCTTCTTGGTGAAGTCTTTCTTTTTTTTAATCAATATTTTTTATTATGATGTTGTGGGGTAGAGTTAAGTGTTAGGTATACAGTTACGTTTCATTCAGGCACCCTGTTGATAAGAGGTGTTTCCCCGTTCCCAGACGGATATTTGCTACTGTTAATCCCATCTCCCTCCCCCCACCATAGTTTCCTAGTACCATCAGTCATTTTTCTTATAGTATTACATTGGATGTTCAAGGTCCATTATATGAGTGAGAACATG
>NW_007259475.1:37970-40743 GCF_000164805.1 Carlito syrichta
GTTTGAGTTCCTTGTCGATCCAGGATGTTAAGCCTTTGTCAGACCTGGTGTTGGCAAATACTTTTTCCCAGTCTGTAGTCTGTCTCCCCACTCTCTTGATGGTTTCTTTGGCTTTGTAGAAGCTTGTCAGTTTAATAAGTCCCACTTGTCTATTTTCTCTCTTATGAGCTGTGGGTTTTGGGTTTTGTTCAGGAATTGGATGCCAGTTCCGATTTCCATGAGGTTCATTTTCTAAGGTTCTTATGGTTTGAGGTTTTGCATTTAGGTCTCTGATCCATTTGGAGTTAACCTTTGTGCATGGGGATAGATAGGGGTCCTGTTTCAATCTTCTGCATGTGATCAGCCAGTTTTCCCAGCACCATTTACTGAATAGGTTCTCCTCTCCTCAGTGGTAGGTGGTGGAGGCTTTGTCGAAGATGAGTTGGTTGAGAAATTGAGGTTTTGCTTCTGGAATCTCAATTCTATTCCATTGATCTATATGCCTGTTCCTATACCAATACCAAGCTGTTTTGATGATTGTAGTTTTATAGTGAAGTTTGAAGTCGGTAAGGTGATACCACCTGCTTTGTTTTTTTTTTTGCTGAGAATTGTTCTGGCTCTTCTTGGATGTTTGTGTTTCCATATGAAGTCCTGTATTGTTTTTTCTAGGTCTGAGAAGAATGTTGCTGTTAATTTGATGGGTATTGCATTGAATTTGCAGATTGCCTTAGGTAAGATGGACATCTTCACAATGTTGATTCTTCCAATCCATGAGCACGGGATATTTTTCCACTTGTTTGTATCATCTTTGATTTCTTTGAGCAGTGTTTTGTAATATTCATTGTAAAGGTCTTTCACATCTCTGGTTAGGAAGATGCCAAGGTATTTCATGTTTTTTGTGGCTATTGTGAATGGAATTGTGTTTTTTATTTGGGTTTCTGTTTGTTTATTATTGGTGTAGAGAAATTTGATTGTCTTTTGTACATTTATTTTGTATCCTGAGACTTTGCCAAAGGCCTTTATCAGTGTAAGGAGGTTTTTGACAGATTCTCTTGGGTTTTCAAGGTACACAATCATATCATCTGCAAAGAGAGATGACTTGACTTCCTCTTTTCCTATTTGGATACTCCTGATTGCCTCCTCTTCTCTGATTGCTCAAGCCAGGACTTCCAATACTATGTTGAACAGGAAGGGTGAGAGTGGGCATCCTTGTCTAGTTCCAGTTTTCAGGGGAAATGGTTCCAATTTTTGTCTATTTAGGAGTATGCTGATTGTGGGTTTCTCATAGATGGCTTTTACTATTTTGAGGTCTATTCCCTGTATGCCTAGATGTTCAAGGGTTTTTTATCAAGAAGGCTGCTGGATTTCATCAAAAGCTTTTTCTGCATCTAATGATATGATCATGTAGTTTTTGTTTTGACATCTGTTGATGTATTTAATTACATTTATGGTTTTACGAATGTTAAACCAGCCTTGCATGCCAGGAATGAAGCCTACTTGGTCATGGTGGATGATTTTTGAGATGTATTGCTGAATCCGGTTTGCTAGGATCTTGTTGAGAATTTTAGCATCTATGTTCATCAAAGATATTGGCCTGTAGTTCTCTTTCTTTGTTGGGTCTTTACATGGCTTGGGTATCAATGTGATGTTGGCTTTGTAAAATGATTTGGGGAGAGTTCCATCTTTCTCCATCACCTGAAATACCTTCAGTAGGTTTGGAATCAGTTCCTCCTAAATATCTTGTAGAATTCTGCTGGAAAGCCATCTGGACAAGGGTTTTTTTTTTTTGGTAGATAGTTTTCTTATTATATAGTCAATTTCCTTGATTGTTATTGGTCTATTTAGGGGCTCAATTTCTTCTTGTTTCAACCTAGGCAGGTTGTTTGATGACAGAAAGTCCTCCATTTTCTTGAGGTTTTCAAGTTTGTTTCCATACAAGTGTACATAGTAGTCTCTAATGGTATTTCTTCAGGGTCAGATGTGACTTCATCTTTTGTGTGTCTGATTGTGCTTATTTAGGTTTTTGCTCTCTTTTTCTTGGTCAGTCTAGGTAGTGGACCATCAATCTTGTTTATCCTTTTGAAGAACCAGCTTTTTGTTTCACTGATTTTTTAAAATTATCTTTTTGTCTTCTATTTCCTGGTTTTGGGCTTTTATTATGGTGATCTGGATTCTTCTGCTGAAATTAGGGTTTTTGTGGTCTTACTTTTCCAGCTTCCTTAGGTGGTTTGTTAGTCTGTTAATCTGTGATCCTTCCATTTTCTCCATGTGCATTTGTAGGGATATAAATTCCCCTCTTACTACAGCTTGCAAGGCATCCCAGAGATTTTGGTAAGATGTTTCTTCATTTTCATTTGTTTCCAGGTTTCTTTTGATCTCTGTTTTGATTTCATCATTGAACCAGGAGTTGTTTAGCATCATGCTCTTTAGTGTCCATATCTTTGTGGGTTTTGTGGGGACCTTGTTGGTGTTAATGTTTATTTTTATTCCACTGTGATCCGAGAAGGTGCATGGTAGAATTTCCATCCTTTTAAATTTGCTTATGCTTGATTTATTGCCAATTATGTGGTCTATCTTAGAATACGTCCCATGTGGTGATGAGTAGAATGTGTATTCTGTGGTCTTTGGATGGAGTGTTTTGTAGGTATCAATTAAGTACATTTGGTCAAGAGTCCCATTGAGGTTCTGGATCTCCTTGCTGATTTTTTGTCCTGATGATCTGTCTAAGGTTGTGAGTGGTGTATTAAAGTCCCCAGTTATGATGGGTTAGAGTCAATATCTTTCTTTTGTTTTC
>NW_007259475.1:41092-48687 GCF_000164805.1 Carlito syrichta
GGGTTGGTTCATGTGTATTTTATTCTTTTTCCTGTACTCTTGTGAAGAACATTGTTCTTTTTTCCTTTTCTTCTGTGTTTAGTACTTTCTTAAGTGTTTCATGTAGAGGTGGTTTGGTTGCAGTGTAAGTTCTTAGGGATTGGATATCTGGGAAAGATTTTAATTCTCCCTTGCTGATGAAGCTTAACTTGGCTTGGTAGGTTATTCTTGGCTGAAGTTGTTTATCTTTTAGGACTTTGAAGATAGGGCTCCAAGCTCTCCTAGCCTGCAGGGTTTCTGTAGATCAATCTGCTGCTATTCTAATTGGTCTTCCATAGTAGGTGATCTGGCCTTTTTCTCTTGCTGCCTTTAGGATTTTTTCTTTTGTGCCTACTTTGTTTAGGTGAATTATTATGTTTCTAGGAGTTGGTCTTCTCGTTTGTTGCCTTGCAGGGGTTCTCTGAATCTCTTGTGTTTGAATTTTTGCATCACTGATTAGATAAGGGAAGTTTTCTTGAATGATCTCATGGAAAGTTTGTTCCAGTGTGGTCTCTGTCTCTTTTTCTGCCTCAGGAAGGCCAATTACTGTTAGGTTCGGTTTCTTAAAGTAATCGCTCATCTCTTGAAGGTTTTGTTCTGTCTTTTTGAGCTTGTTTTCTGTGTTTTTAAGAGTTTGGGTTAGTTCTATATTTTGGTCCTCCTGCTCTGAGATTCTTTCTTCTGCTTGGATAATTCTTCTTTCCATGCTTATCCATTTGTTATTTATTTCATTCACAGTATTCTTTATTACTGTTATCTCAGATATCAGCTCCTTCCTAGTTTCTTCTTGTCTCTCCTCAATTCTTTTTAATCTCTCCATTAATGTCTTGATATCTAGGTTTGTAGTTTGGGACCAGTCATTCTGCAGGCTCTTCATTGTTTGCATTCTGAAGTCAGTTTTCTCAGTGTCTGCCCTCCCAGGGGTCTGGGAGAGACCCATATTCTTCTTTGGTTTTTCTTCATTTCTGTAGGTTTTTCTCTCTCTCCCCCTTTCCCTTCCCTTCTTTAATTCTGTTTTTCAGGGAAGGTGGGGTTGCTTTTGTTTCACTTGTGCAATCTCCTGTTCTTCCTTATGAGGGTTCTCTGGCTTTGTTCACTTTTGAGGTTGGAGTGTGGACTGTGGGCTCTACTTTTTGCAGTTTTGAGGTTTAATTGAGGGAGAAGCTGTGATTCAGAATCTATATGTTGATTCCAGCATCCACCAACAGGTGTATGGGCACACTGGAACCTATTTCCCACTGCCTTATGATCTGTCTGTGCAGCAGGATGTAGGTTTGGTCCCTGGATCAAAAGGAGGTGCGAAAGAGGAAAATAATGGAGGAAGGGGTGGTCAATATGAAGTTAGAAAGAGAGGAGAGTGAGAGGGAAAACAGACATACATACCAGCTAACAGGTGAAAAAAAAGACACAAGGCCATAGAGAAGTGAAAAAATCATGTGAGCAAAATTCCGTAAAAGATACTGGTAGCTACCCAGAGACAGACCAATGAAATTATGAAACAGATAGTGTAAGTCAGTAAGCGAACAAAAGTGAGCAAAACAAACAGTCAAAGTGATAAAATCAAAAGTCAAAATAAGAGATCAGACTAGTTCTGGAATCTTTCCTGAGTGTCTAAATTCTCTTCAGCTCTGATCTCCAGCCTCTCCCCTTTGTTTTCCTCGTAGGCAGCTAGATTTAATGGCAGCTTGCATTTGTTTGTTTGTTTTTTTAGCCTGCTGCCTGGGAGGTCTGTGACATTGCCTTTGTCTGATTCAGCAGGGGAGGGGCTTTGTCTCTTGTTTAGCAATGTTACCCTAGGAACCGAGGTGGAAGCTGCTGATAGGTGGGCAGGGCAATGCAAATCTTGCCTGGAGAATGGCTGAAGTGGCAGCTCCCAGTATATTAAAATGAATAATAACCAAATAGCTCTACAGAATTATAAAATTGACCATTTTAGAAACTTTTCAAACTAACATTATTAACACCCACAAACACAATGCAATAGAATTATGCCATCATAAGAGAATTATAAAATCTGTTTTAAAAACATGAGTTATAGAGCACAATGGGTGGTATAGCCTGGAGCATACACTTACGGCTGATATGAACTGTCTTCTCCCTCTTTTAGAGCTGCCAGTAACTCTAGAACTCTAGGACTAATCCTATTTTGACCTATGTTTGTGAGGTCAAATGTCTACATTTGAGGAGGTCTAGACCAAATACCCTGAATAGGCCTCTACCCTCTGGACCCTGGACCTCCCTGCCTCCTGATGTAGAGAAGCCCTGTCTGCATGCCAGTTTCTCCTTTCTCCTCTAAACTTTGCTTGGGCCACAGAGTCAAGGAGTCTGTCCCACTGGACTGGGGAACAGTGTGCATAGGTGTGCATGTACATATTATCTCCTCAACTAATCTTACTTAAATGTGAGGATATGGTTTTCTATGCCCTTCCTACCACCCCAATTCAGTGGTCAACTAGTTTTGATGGATGGACTAACTGTCAAGCTGCATACAAGAGCTACTCAACATTGAAGGGGAAACATGACAGCTTATGTGAAATTAAGCAGTTTATAAATTGTTGTCAGTTTGAAAAAAGAAATTTTCACTGAGACAAAAAGTCTGCTTTATCTTCTCATAATTTCTGTTTTCATCTGTCAAACTTAGTAGGGAGTACAGATAGAGTCATCTGCTTAGGCTTTCCAAGGTGAGCCAAGGTAAAGAGCTAATATGGTCACTGCAGGTATTGCTTTTCTGGGCTCCAGACCATTCTCAGAAATGCTAATTGCCTGGGCAGCGAGACCTCATCTCTACAATAAATAAAAAAATCAGCCGGGCATGGCAATGCAAGCCTGTAAATCCGGCTACTTGGAAGACTGAGGCGGAAGGATTGCCGGAGCCCAGCAGATCGAGGCTGCAGTGGCCGGGAGCGGCCACTGTACTCCAGTTTGGGTGACAGAGTGAGACTCCAACTTAAAAAAAAAAGAAAAAAAGAAATGCTAATTGACCAGGATTCAACTCTTCATAGATGTCAGTGGAGACCACTTCAGTATCAAAAAGGAATAACAAATTATTTAGAAAAACTTCATGTCTTAGGCTTTCAATAATGGGAGATTATTTTGATTGTTTAAGGCTAAAGTTAAAAAGATGAACAAATGTGATTGAAGAGTCCTAGGAAAAGGCTACAGCTGGGAAGTAACCCTTTTGTTATCTTCCCTCCCCAGCTCACCTTCAGGGCTGTGGTGGATTTGTTGTGCTCTCAAACACATTCTTTTTTCTTGGAAACCTTTGCCTTCTCTGGGAATGACTGCCAGCGGTCAGCATTTGGTCTCTGGTTGAGAATTTAAACACAAATTACAGCCTTTCTTTTCCTGCACCATTGGATATATCTAAGTAACCCGAGAGCCACACTAAAGATAAAACCACAAACATCCAACTCAAGGAAACAAAATAATATCCTGGAGGTGAAAGATGAGGTATCCATGAATTTCTTCCCAGTGAGTCTGGCTTTCCCTTTGGGGTGCCACCACCAGCTTGGAAATGTTAAGGGTAGATCCAAAAGACCTATTAGAAGGGTTATAGGAGTTTCCTGGTATAAGAAACACCTAGATAATTCTGCCACTCCTCTGTACGAAAGCCTCTGCATGGCTCTCCTTTTCTACAGAATGAATCCAGACTCTTTGTGGGCAAGAGGCCTCATCACAATTGGCTTCCTCTCACTATTTCCTGAACCATCTTTTGAGGCTCTCACTCAAACCATCTAACCTTATACCCATTCTCTGACAGCTCAACCTTCCTCTCTCCACTCTGTACTTTTTAACAGGCCTTTTGTTTTTCTTTTCTCCTTCATACTGTTTCTCTCTTTGTAGAATGTCTTTCCCCTTTTTTCTTTTATATCCATAAAAATAGTATTTGTAAGCTAATTCCCATCTTAAAAATCACCTCTGGACATTTCCCTAGATCTAATCAGAGTTAGAATGAATTCCTCCCTGCTTGGTGTTACCAGAGGACCCTAAGGACCCTCCTGATGTTGCATATTGCTTTCGCTAATGAACTCCTGACTTACTCAGTGGGTAAGATAGACAAGGGCCTATTCCATTGCTATCATCCCAGGGCCTAACACAAATGTATGCACATAATGAGTGTGAAAAAAGGTTTTTCTAATTGAATTGCTTAGGAAAATAACAGCTAACAACTAGCTGGGGAAGAAGACAGTTGATATGAACTACAGAAGAGTTTAGGAGTGAAAATGTTTGTATTGGCTGGGGACTGTGGCTTACACCTGTAATCCCAGCAATTGAAGAGACTTGCTTGAGCCCAGGAGTTTGAGACCAGCCTGGGCAACATAGTAAGACCCTGTCTCTACAAAAATAAAAAAAATAGCCAGAAGTGGTTGCACAAGCCTGTAGTCCCAGCTACTTGAGAGGCTGAGGTAGAAGGATCGCCTGAGCCCAAGAGATCAAGGCTATGAAGAGCCATGATCATGTTATTGTACTCCAGCCTGGTGACAGAGTGAGACCCCAACTCAAAAAGTAGAAAAAATGTTTGGGTGTAAATCCCAGCTTCACCTCTTACAAACTGTGTGATCTTGGACAACCCTCAACTCTTGACATCTCTAGGCCTGAGCTTCTTCATCTGAAAAAATGTGCTATATTTACACATCTCCCTAACAATATCTACTTCACACAGTTGTTGGGAGAGCTAAATGAAAGCATATGGCACAGAACCTGGCACTTAGGAAGAATTCAGTTCATGTTGCTTCCTCCCTCCTGCACCTCATTCCTCTCCTATTCTTCCTTCTCTTCCTTTTCAATATTACTGCCACTTCTATGACTATAACTAATATTGCCTTAATCCCATAAAAGAAAGGCCAGCTGTGGAGGGTAAAGCCTCCTGCTTTATCTCTCCCACTACTGGGTTTCCATATCTGAGCTACGTCTTAGGAAGGATTTATCTTCTTACAGAAAGTTCTTAAGCTGTGCCCTTGTTGTCTTGATAGAGTAGAGAGAAATCTGGGTAAACATTTTCTTACAGCTTGGAATAGTGTCCAGAGAATTTTTGGGGGGTTAACTCCTTTTTTTGCTTTTGGGAAAACTATCTTACTGTTCTTTGCGACATACAAATGCAAAGTGGCAGAAACCATGAAGTCACCAATAATCAGAAGACTCATGTTTAATCCTAGAAGTCAGAGTTTGTGTTTGGTAAGTAAGTTCTTGTATTACTGCACTGAACTTCTTCCTGTAGACTTTGCTGCAGTTTTTTGGTGGAAAGGAAAAAAGACACATGTTCTAACGCTTATAGGAGAGAGTTTGGAGACACAGGCTGAGGGACAACTTGCCTAGATAGTGTAAGAATGGGATTGAATGAATTGCTTTGCTTAATTAGCATCAGTGACAGGAAATGAGAATGATGTGGAAATAAGTTTGAAGGATCAGTTTTCATAAATCCTGTCACATTCTGGGAAAGGCAATGCCTCTTCTCTGCCTAGGTGACAAGATAAAAGTGTGACCAGGAGTTGGAATGTGGATCTTTATTCCCATCTCTGTGTAAAACCAGTATCCCTCTGGCTCCCCCAGCAGCTACCGGGCAAGAAGACCCAGCTCTCCAGGTCCCTTGTCACTGACACTCCCAGAAGTCCCACCATCGGCAGAGGAAACAAAGACCTGGTAGCTGTCACATGGAGAATGGACTGGTGGGCATGTGAGACACACCTCTTAAGGACTACAGAAATAGTGGGAAAGAAAGGCAACATTTTGGGAGAAACATTCCGTGAGGTCAAAGACTTGAATGATTAGAGGCTTGAGCTCTTGTAACTTGAACATTAAAATTATTGTGATCTAATATTACCATTCCCAACTCCAGGTTTATAAGGCCCATGCCCCCCCTTTTTTAGAGTTGTGGGGTACAAGTGAGGGTTTGCAACATAAGTAGGCTGCAGGCAGGTAAAGTTTGGGCTTCTAGGTGGTCTTCTTTTCCTCTGGTAGTGGACCGGGTACCCAGTATGTTGACACATACCCCCTCTCTCCTCCCTCCTTCCATCCACCAGCCATGCCTCAAGACTCCTGATCTCACCCTTATGCTAATGTGACTAGTGTTCAGGGCCTGCTTATAAGAAATAATATTTGGTATTCAGTTCTTTGTTTCTATGATAGTTCACTTAATATGATCCACCTCTATCCAAGTTGCTGTGAAGGCAATGTTTTTATTCTTCTTTATGACTGCATAATATTCCATTGTGTATACGTATCACATTTTTTAATTCAGTCCACTTTTTTTTTTTTCATTAATCAGTATTTTTTATTATGGTTTTGTGGGGTACAGTTAAGGGTTAGGTGTACAATGACGTTTCATTCAGGCACCCTGTAGATAAGAAGTGTTTTCCCATCCCCCGACAGATATTTGCTACTGTTAATCCCATCCTCCCCCCATAGTTTCCCAGTACCATCCGTCATTTTCTCATAGTATTGCATTGCATGTTCAAGGTCCATTATATGAGTGAGAACATGTGATATTCGGATTTTTGCTTTTGTGAGAGGTCACTCAGTATTATAGACTCTAGTTCCATCCAGGTTGCAGCGAAATTCATGATTTTGTTCTTTTTTATGGCTGCGTAGTATTCCATCGTGTATATGTACCACATTTTTTTAATCCAGTCCTCTTTTGATGGGCAGCATGGTTGTTTCCAGGTTCTTGCTATTGTGAACAATGCTGCGATAAACATACGTGTGCAGGTATCTTTTTTATAGAGTGATTTGTGTTCTTCAGGGTATATTCCCAGTAGGGGGATTGCAGGGTCATATGGAAGGTCAATTTTTAGAGCTTTTAGGAATCGCCACACTGCTTTCCACAGAGGTTGCACTAGTTTACACTCCCACCAACAGTGTAGAAGTGTTCCCTTTTCACCACACCCTCTCCAGCAGCTGTTATTTTTTGAGTTGTTGATAATTGCCATTCTGACTGGAGTTAGGTGGTATCTCAGTGTGGTTTTGATTTGCATCTCCCTGATGATTAGTGAGGTTGAGCATTTCTTCATGTGTTTGTTGGCTGCTCGAATGTCTTCTTTTGTGAAGTGTCTGTTCATGTCTTTTGCCCATTTTATAATGGGGTTGTTTGTTTTCTTCTTTTCTTTTCAGTACGTTTCAGTTCCTTGTAGATCCAGGATGTTAAGCCTTTGTCAGACCTAGAGTTGGCAAATACTTTTTCCCAGTCTGTAGGCTGTCTCCCTGCTCTCTTGATGGTTTCTTTGGCTTTGCAGAAGCTTGTCAGTTTAATAAGGTCCCATTTGTCTATCTTCTCTCTTAAGTCCTGTGGGTTTCGGGTTTTGTACAGGAATTGGATGCCAGTTCCGATTTCCATGAGAGTATTTCCTTCCTTTTCTAAGGTTCTTATGGTTTGAGGTTTTACATTTAGGTCTCTGATCCATTTGGACTTAACCTTTGTGCATGGGGATAGATAGGGGTCCTGTTTCAATCTTCTGCATGTGGTCAGCCAATTTTCCCAGCACCATTTACTGAATAGGTTCTCCTCTCCCCATTGGTAGGTGGTGGGGGCTTTGTCGAAGATGAGTTGGTTGAGAAATTGAGGTTTTGCTTCTGGAATCTCG
>NW_007259475.1:48707-65971 GCF_000164805.1 Carlito syrichta
TCTGGCTATCTTGGATGTTTGTGTTTCCATATGAATTCCTGTGTTGTTTTTTCTAGGTCTGAGAAGAATGTTGTTGGTAATTTAATGGGTATTGCATTGAATTTGTAGATTGCATAAGTAAGATGGACATCTTCACAATGTTGATTCTTCCGATCCATGAGCATGGGATATTTTTCCACTTGTTCATGTTGGCTTTGATTTCTTTGAGCAGTGTTTTGTAATTTTCATTGTAAAGGTCTTTCACGTCTCTGGTTAGGAAGATGCCAAGGTATTTCATTTTTTTTGTGGCTATTGTGAATGGAACTGTGTTTTTTATTTGGGTTTCTGTTTGTTTATTATTGGTGTAGAGAAATGCGATTGTCTTTTGTACATTTATTTTGTATCCTGAGACTTTGCCAAAGGCTTTTATCAATGTAAGGAGACCTTTGACAGATTCTCTTGGGTTTTCAAGGTACACCATCATATCATCTGCATAGAGAGATAACTTGACTTCCTCTTTTCCTATTTGAATACCTCTGATTGCCTCCTCTTCTCTGATTGCTTTAGCCAGGACTTCCAATACTATGTTGAACAGGAGGGGAGAGAGTGGGCATCCTTGTCTAGTTCCAGTTTTCAGGGGAATTGGTTCCAATTTTTGTCCATTTAGGAGTATGCTGGCTGTGGGTTTCTCGTAGATGGCTTTTACTATTTTGAGGTATGTTCCCCGTATGCCTAGATGTTCAAGGGTTTTTATCAAGAAGGGGTGCTGGATTTTATCAAAAGGTTTTCTGCATCTAGTGATATGATCATGTGGTTTTTGTTTTGACATCTGTTGATGTATTTAATTACATTTATGGTTTTAAGAATATTGAACCAGGTTTGCATGCCAGGAATGAAGCCTACTTGGTCATGATGGATGATTTTTGAGATGTATTGCTGAATCCGGTTTGCTAGGATCTTGTTGAGAATTTTAGCATCTGTGTTCATCAAAGATATTGGCCTGTAGTTCTCTTTCTTTGTTGGATCTTTACCTGGCTTGGGTATCAATGTGATGTTGGCTTTGTAAAATGATTTGGGGAGAGTTCCATCTTTTTCAATCGCCTGGAATACCTTCAGTAGGATTGGTATCAGCTCCTCCTTAAATGTCTTGTAGAATTCTGCTGGAAAGCCATCTGGACCAGGGCTTTTTTTGTAGGAAGTTTTCTTATTACGTGGTCGATTTCCTTGATTGTTATTGGTTTATTTAGGGTCTCAATTTCTTCTTGTTCCAACCTAGGTAGGTTGTGTGATGTCAGAAAGTCTTCCATTTCCTTCTGGTTTTCAAGTTTGTTTCCATACAAGTGTACGTAGTAGTCTCTAATGATCTTTTGTATTTCTTCAGGGTCAGATGTGACTTCATCTTTTGTGTTTCTGATTATGCTTATTTGGTTTTTTTCTCGTTTTTTCTTGGTCAGTCTAGCTAGGGGACCATCAATCTTGTTTACCCTTTCGAAGAACCAGCTTTTTGTTTCATTGATTTTTTGTATTATCTTTTTGTCTTCTATGTCCTGGATTTGGGCTTTTATTTTGGTGATCTGGATTCTTCTGCTGAAATTAGGGTTTTTGTGGTCTTGCTTTTCCAGCTTCTTTAGGTGGCTTGTTAGGTTGTCAATTTCTGTTCCTTCCATTTTCCTCATGTGTGTTTGTAGGGATATAAATTCCCCTCTTATTACAGCTTTTAAGGCATCCCAGAGATTTTGGTAAGATGTTTCTTTATTTTCATTTGTTTCCAGGTATCTTTTGATCTCTATTTTGATGTCATCATTGACCCAGGAGTTATTTAGCATCATGCTGTTTAGTGTCCATGTCTTTGTGGGTTTTGGGGGGACTTTGTTGGTGTCAATGTTTATTTTTATTCCACTGTGGTCCGAAAAGGTGCATGGCAGAATTTCAGTCCTTTTAAATTTGCTTATACTTGATTTGTGTCCAATTATGTGGTCGATCTTAGAATATGTTCCATGTGGTGATGAGTAGAATGTGTATTCTGTGGTCTTTGGATGGAGTGTTCTATAGGTATCAATTAAGTCCATTTGGTCCAGAGTCTCATTGAGGTTCCGGATCTCCTTGCTGATTTTTTGTCCTGATGATCTGTCTAAGGTTGTGAGTGGTGTATTAAAGTCCCCAGTTATTATGGTGTTAGAGTCAATGTCTTTCTTTAGTTTTCCTAGAAGTTGCTTTATGAATGTTGGTGCACCTATGTTGGGTGCATATATGTTTAGGATAGATATTTCTTGTTGATGGAGTGAACCTTTTATCATTATGTAGTGGCCCTCTGTATCTTTTTTAATTTTTGATAGCTTAAATGGTATTTTGTCTGAAATTAGGATCGCGACTCCTCCTTTCTTTTGTGTTCCATTCGCCTGAAAATTTGTTTCCCATCCTCTTACTTTGAGTCTGTGTATGTCCTTTCTAGTGAGATGGGTCTCTTGAAGGCAGTATATTGTTGCCTGGTGATATTTTATCCATTTTGTCATTCTATGTCTTTTCAGTGGTATGTTTAGTCCATTCACATTCAGACTAATTATTGAAATGTGAGAGTTCGTCCCTATCATGGAGTTCTTATTGAGTTATTGTTCTTCCACTTGGTTTTTTCTTTTTTCTTTTGTCTTTCTTTGGTTTTGGGGTTGGTTCATGTATATTTTATTCTTTTCCCTGTACTCTTGTGAAGAACGTTGTTCTTTTTTCCTTTTCTTCTGTGTTTAGTACTTTCTTAAGTGTTTCATGTAGAGATGGTTTTGTGGCTGCATAAGTTCTTAGGGATTGGATATCTGGGAAAGATTTTAATTCTCCCTCACTGATGAAGCTTAGCTTGGCTGGGCAGGTTATTCTTGGTTGAAATTTTTTATCCTTTAGGACTTTGAAGATAGGGCTAAATTTCAAATATTTGATTATTCCTTATTCAATATTGCCTTCTGTTCCTCCACCCCATTTTTCTCCTTTAAAAATGTGAATTACATCCTTGTTACCTTGCTTAAAATCATTTTCTAAGTTGGTAGTCTATGTCAATTTAATTTTTTGCCGCTTTATTCTTTCTTTTATTCTGTAGTTTCTATTGTTGCATCATCAAATTAACTCATCTATTTCAGAAGTGTTATATCTTTCATCAATCTTACCACTTGTATTTTTGATCTGAGACATCATAGCTTCATTTCCAGAGTCTGATTTGGGTCATGTTATTGTCTGTTATGCCTCCACTTAACAGGTAAAAACCTTAGTAAATCTGGAATAAAGACTGCAATATCAACACTCATCTGAGTATACACACACTGAGTTTTCCTGTGGATTTCATACTTGCCAACCTAGGAATTTCATGACTCAATTTTTAACATAAATTTGTATATATCTATATCTCTATCATATATACACAAGAACTTGTATCATACTTGGAGGTGTGCTTGTATGTCTTATAGTTCTGTTTCTCTGTAGAACCCTAACTTATAAAGTTTATTAGCTATAACTCTTTGTTGCTATATGGTTTCAGTTTCATGGTTGTTTTTTATACTATTCATCTAAGTCAGAGAATAATGGAACCAGCAGTGTGAGCCATGATTCACTAAAGAAGAGTGCAGAGAGCACAGAAGGGAAAAATGGATTAGTCTGGGTTGGAACTAGCGAGTCTTTCCTGGATTGTGGCACAAACCATAGGCAGCCTCTGGACACAGCAAGAAGTAAGTGAGGAGAATTAAGAAGTTCTGCCTCCTGCCATGTACTTGGAAGGCCCCTTGAGTGTCATGCACCTCTGGTCCTTTGTGGAAAATGTTTTTAGCCATAAAGATGCTCTGTCAAACCCATGTGGAGAGGTGCAGAAAAAAAGACCTCAGAAGCTCTAGACACTATATTCCGGGAAACACACCCCTTCCTGCAGGCTGCTTCTAGCTGGTCTGGGAGGGAATGGGCCAAGGGCAAATTCTACTGCGACAGACAGTTTCTGGCTGGTGCACGTTGCTATGAGAACACCTGAGGTCAGCTGAATTTAGCCTCCACAAACTACATGAGGCTAAGGCAGGGGTTTGGGGGGACTCAATTCCATAGAAACCTTTCATTCTCTAGGGAAACTCTTCTGTGCAGCCTCTGTACAACACAGCAACAGCAACATAATCCCAGGGTTGGGAGACACTTTCCAATTCCCCCCTAGGGTAACTAATCCTGCACAAAAGTGAGAAGCTTGAGTACTTTTCCTGCCTACCTCCATAGAAGTCTCAAGACAGACTTAAATCTTTTCCCCATAGTCCTGCCACCATCTGTTTCAGATGGGTACTTTCAGAGGGGCAACATAAGCCAAACAGAAGGCCCACAAACACTATTTGCTGCTGGTTGTCTCCTGCAAGTGCCATCTTCTGGCTGGAAATCAACTGTCAGAGCTGCTTATATTGGATATAATACCTCATCTTTGCGGAAGGTCTTCTACCAGATCTCAGATAACACCACAATCCAAGCTACTCCTGCAACTCAGAATACAGAATGGCTTGAGCCTCCACAGGTAGCTAAAACAGCAACACTACAGCTAGTAATTGACAAACTCACCATACCAAGGATATGTACAACCAAAATAACTCACTTGACAGTGCCTATAACAGCTCCTTGCCAACCCCAAATAATAATATATAGTGTACCCAAGTTTCTAGTATTGACAAAAAGATTTAAAACTCTGAAAATATTTAAGATGGTTTATTCTTGAACTGAACATGAGGATGTAAGCCCATAAACACCGGTTGTCAGGAGATCCTGACACTATTGTTGAATGGTGGTTTGGCTATATACATTTTAGGAAGGCAAAAGTTACAAGAAATCATAAATCAATACATGTGATATTTTCATTGGTTTGGCCCAGGAAGTAGGGAATTTCCAAGTGGGGGCTTGCAGATCACAAATGGATTTAAAGCCTTCATGACTGGTGATAATGTAGTTTCTGCCTAAGGAATTTGGGAAGTCAATAGAGGAGATGCTTCATTAAAATAGTGAGAAGGAAATTTCCAGGTTTGTTGATATGTAGATACAGTCTTAAATATGGCAGGCTTCAGGTTGAATAGATAATTGTCTTAAATGTCTCTCTGGGCTCTTCATTGTTTGCATTCAGAAGTCTGTTTTCTCAGCGTCTGACCTCTCAGGTTCTGTGTGATACTTATATTCTTGTTTTGATTTTTCATCATTTGTGTAGATTTTCCTTCCCACTGTTTCCTTTTTTTCCCAACTTTAATTTTGTTGTTCAAGGGTGGTTGGGTTGCTTTTACTTCTGTTAACCCAATCTCCTATTCTTCCTTATGTGAATCCTCTGACTTTGTTCAATTCTGAAGCTGGACTGTAGTTTATACTTGTTGCAGTTTTGAGACTTAATTGATAGGGAGCTGTGAGTTAAAATCTATCTGATAATCCCAGATAGATTTTTATATAAATACCCGACAGGTGTATGGATACCCTGGAATCCGCTTTTCATTGCCTTGCAGTCTGTCCATGCAGTGGGGGTATAGGTTTGCTCCCTGAAAGTAAAGTGTGGTAAGAAAAAGAAGAAGAATGGAATGGGGGGTGGGGGAAGGGGAAAGTGGAGAGAGAGAAGAGTAAGAGGGAAAACAGACAAATGTACTGGCTAACAAATGAAAAGAGACACAAAGACAAATAAGATAAAAAAACCCTAAAGCATAAAATCATACAGACACACAAGTTAACCAACCTCATTATTGATGTGCTATTCCCCTACACAGACATGAAATTTTAAGAAAAAATTCAGCAAGCTAACAGAAACAAAGCAGGTACAAAAACATTATCAATAACAGTAAGAAGAAAGAGAAAAGAGGGGGAAAAGAGTAAAACAAACAGACAAATGATAAAAAATTTTAAAAAATTAAAACAAGGGAACCAAGCATGTTCTGAGGTTGTTCCTCTAAGTCCAATGGCCTTTCAGCTCTGATATTTAGCTCTCATTGCAAGTTGGTAGGGTTGCTCACAGCTAGGGTCAGTTGCCCCAGGACTGCTTAGATCCCAAGGTGGCTGGGCAGAGCTGGGCAGAGTAACTCAAGAGTTGGGAGTAGTTCCCTGAAATCAAAGTCTGAAAGAGAAAGTTACTTGCAGTTAGGTACTGGGATATTCTCTCTGGATTTAAGTATGGAAGGCACAACTGGGCAACCTGCTATATGGCCACAAGTGAGAACTGATTGAGAAGTCCATCAAGATCATCCTTTCTGAGACAGGATCTTGGTATTTTGATCTCAGACAGTTATTAGACCTGATCTCCACTCTGAGAGGGGGAAACCTTGGTGGAGGCCGTCCTCTGCAGCCAATAGCAATGTCCAGTGAAGGCAGAGCAGTAAGCTCCCAGGACTCCTAGAGACAGTGAGCCTGTGAGTTTGCCCAGAAGAGCAATCTCCAGAATTCACTAGACTAGTCTCTGGTTAGACTATCAGGATGCTTTGGTTTAGTCGGGGCTACATCAGTGTAGTTTAGAGGTACATTTCAGGATATTGGGACATGAGTGGAAGAAGTAGGCTTGGACACATATGGAATTACTGTTATCATAACCATTTGACAGATAGCTCCTTCTGATTACACACCAATTCAAGTTTTTTTCTAAATCATTCTCCAGCCCAATCAACACCAGAACAGTATTGACCTGGTAGCACAAATCCACTCCTGACCCACCATATGCAGAGCCTGCCTGGGGTTTGGTGGGAAGGGCAGCCTGAAGCTCTCATATCCAGGATCATGGCATTGTCCACAGTCCTCTTGGAGATGGAGAAAGAGGGTGAAGCCAATGGGGGAGTGGTTTGTGTCTCATTTTTCCATCTACCTATTTAACTGTGAAATTATTACAACTGCTGTCCCATGATTGACAGTGATAGTCAGCCTCAGTCCCAGCCTGGACCCCACTAATGATAGGGTGGACATGTTCCTTGATTTAGACCAAGAGGATTGCTCATGGATCACTGAGGGCTGGTTACTAGCAACCTAGAAGACTGGCACAGTGGCCTGACCTGACTTCTGCTGATACCAGCTTGCATGATAGCTTTTTATGTCATCTCTCTGGCATGTGATCCTGGCTGTTTGTCCCTAGAATACAGATGCTGAAGGCAGTTGAATCCACTCAGAAGAGACCATGGAGCCTGCAATAGAAGACTGGAGAAGTGAGTCTCAGGATGAGGGTTTCATCCCAAAGCCCCACACCCTGCAACATACCCTGTACTGAGCTGAGGGTAAGAAAAAAGCTGATCCTACGAGGTAGCAGTTATGCATCAAGTGAGTACAGTGGGCAGGGAAGGTGTTCTGGCCTTGGTGGAGGAACCCCAAATCTCTCTCAGCCATCAGATAGGGAATGGTCATTCATGCCTCTCTTATCCTAGAAAGGGAATTTCTTCATGCTAATCTACTTTCTCCTCTCTGTGGCTTGTTGGGTAGTTTCTTGGAGGTGAAGGATACAAATCTAGTCTAGATTCTTTATTGTATCTGTCTGAGCTCTGTGCCTGATTTTGAGGTTCATCAATAGGACCTGGTAGGTGCCACGAATGCAGAGCATATATGATGCCCCAAAAGAGTGCCCAAAGGAAATATCTGTCATACCCTTTGTACTTGAGAACTACCAGGCAAATTGAAGTTACTATGGTCCCCAAATCAAGGCCTGCAGTTCCCACTGGTGCTGTCAGAAGGAATGCCGTCCTTCATGTATCTAGTTTATGGAGAATGACTACTTTGGAACCAGATGCATTGGTGAGTGTTTTTCAAATGTAACCTCAAGAACAAAGTTTATAGCATGAATATGATAACTTTGAATCCTATATATATGACACAATCTCTATTAAAGAACAAATATTGATAGGTTGAATGCTTTTTCTAAAAGTTCCCTGAGAATAGTGAGAGAGTCAAGATTTCCTCTAAGAAGCTCACCTCAAGCCTCACCTTCCAGCCCCTTCTGCCCTGCCTCCTGCTCCATCCCCTGTCTCCCTCATCCCTGGCCTCTGGGTTCTTTTTCATCATCATTTGCTAGAGCATCCATAATAAGATACCAAAGACCTGGCAGGTTAAACCACAGAAACTTAGTTCCTCTCAGTTCTGAAGCTAGAGGCCCAAGATATAGAAGTTGGTAGCTTTGGCTTATCCTGAGACATCTCTCCTTGGCCTGCAGATAGCTGCCTTCTTACTGTCCTCAGTGGTCCTTCCTTTGCATGCTCATCTCAGTGACTCCAAATGTCCTCTTCTTAGGAACATGCCAGTCAGATTGGATGAGGACCCACGGCAAGGGCTTCATTTTTACCCAGTCACCTCTGGATTACTCCAGTCTTTTGTCCAAGCTTCCTTGTCCATTTGCCCATCCTCCCTCTCTGATTTCCTATCAAGTGGAATTTATTCCTGATCTGAAACACTCTCAGAATTCAGCAAAAAAATAGAGACAAAAGATATGAGATTGTGACAGAGTACTACCATGGGCAAAACCCCAAATCCAATCTAATTCATGATAAAATTATGTTTTGGTCAACAGAAGGACTTCAGGCCACTACAGGAGGTAAAATATACTGTTCCTTACAAAAAATATCCACTTAGGACATATGTTTAGGTATTTTCACATCGTCATGTGAAACAAGAACCTTTAAACCACATCCTGTGGACCAAATCCTAAAGGTCATCTGTATTTTTTTTAAATGGTCCCAAGCTGAGTGTGGTCTTTATACTTTTAAATAGGTACATTGTAAATGAGATTGTAAATACTTACATTATATTCTCAAACTTGACTCTTGGTCCACAAAGTCTAACTTACTTATTATGTGAACACTTAAGAAAAAAATTACCAATTCCTAATGAATACAAAGCCTTGAAATATTTGAGAAAATTCTAGAAATCCAAAACAAAACTGTCACAAGACAGCATTTTTAACCTAACATGTTGACAGAAATTCAAACATCGAAAAATATACTCTGCTCAAACATGTGTAGCTAACACTTTCAATTGATACAGTGCTTCACAGAGAATTCTGAAAATAATCAGTGAAAATAACAAACACATCTCCTTTGACACAGCAGTTCAACTTTTAGAAATTTTTCTGATGATCACACACACACCCATGAACCCAAGGACTCTGACCGGCGATGTTCATTGTAGTGTTATTTGTAAGATCCAAATCCTGGTGAGAATCATTATTGGATAGTTGGTTAAAACTCACGTGGAACCCTCTACAGCGTTAATCTGAGTTGGACAGTGCTCTATGTCTAAAGTGGAAGGGTAAACAAAAAACAGTGTATATGATTGTCTTGACATGAGGACCAGGACAGAGAACTTCTTCTTTCCTGCCTCCCAAGTACAGTCTCAAAGAGGGAGAGGTTGAGATGGGAAATTGGAGCGTGTGAATTACTGAGGAGTGCTCAAAAGAAAACAAAATGGGGAGAGGAGTAAAGAGGGGATGGTACAGAGGTAAAGTCGTGTTCCAACCTGGTCCAGGGGGAACTCCAGAGCTGAATTGCACCACAATGTGTGTCCTACTTGGAGGCCAGTGACAGGGTTTGCGACTCCTGGTCCATTCATTCATTCACGTGGTGGTGGGGGGGTGTCACTTCCAAGCAACCCTTCATGAAGGGGCTTCAGCCTGAGTCCAGAATACACTTCTAGAGATGGCTGGAAGATGGGTGCATTCACTGAAGGGTGATTCCAAAAGCATCTGCTGCATGCTCCATTTTCTACTGATGTGTATATCTAGTGTTCAAATTCAAATTAATCACATTGTTTATAAAAAAGAATGCCTTTTTTTCTTGTTCAGTCAGGGTCTCACTCTCTCACCCAGGCTGAAGTGTAGTGACAAGATCATTGCTCACTGCAGCCTTGAACTGGGTTCAAGCTCACCTCCAGCCTCAGCTTCCCAAGTAGCTGGGACTACAGGCATGTAACACCACCTGCAACTATTTTTTCACATTATGTTGCCTAGATTGGTCTTAAATTCTTCTCCAATTTCTGGCGAAAACAATCTTTCTGCATTGGGGCTTCAATTGCTGTGGTTATAGGCCTGCTCATGGCGTTGTCTACAGTCCTTCTGGGGCTGGAGTAGGAGGATGACACCAAGAAAAATGGGGTTTGTGTCTCACTTCCCCATCTGCATGTATCACTGTGGATAATTGCTGTGGATACTGCTGTCCCATGACTGACAGTAATAGTCAGCTTCATCGTTGGTCTGGGTCCTGCTGATGGTCAGGGTGGCTATGTTCCCTGATTTGGAGCCAGATAATCGATCAGGGATCCCTGAAGCCTGGTTGATGCTATGATAGATGACCAGCAATGGGGCCTGACCTGACTTCTGCTGGTACCAGTTTGCATAAAGTGTTCCTATGCCATTGCCCTGGCAGGTAACCCTGGCTGTCTTTCCCAAGGCCACAGACACGGCAGATACTTGAGTCAGCTCAGAGGAGGTCAAAGAACCAGCAAGTGAGAACAGGAAAGATGAGTCTGTGAATAAGGGTCTCATTCCTGGAGCCTCACACCCTGTACCATCCTTTGTGTGGATTGGAGATCAGGGCCACTTTGATCCCTAGTTCTGCAGGCACTGAGTCCTGGGAGTAAGCATCTGTGCAGAGAGTGAGGAGGGTGAGCAGGGAAGGCATCCAGTCCATGCTGGAGATACCTCAGAGTTCTAACTCTGAACCCAGAGCTGGGGTGGGCCTCCAGGCCACTCTTATAGGGTGGAGTCTCTTCATGTAAATCTTGATTCTTTCCTATTGTAGCCTTGTTGGGTGGTACCCTGGTGGGGATGCAATTCAAGTCTGTTCTCCATTCCTCAGATTGTCTGTCTGAATCTTTGTCTGAGATCTGAGCCTGAGGTATTCGTGTTGGCAGTTTCCCAAGTTCAGAAGAAGAGCCAGATATGTGTTATGAATGGAGAGTAGATTTAACCTGATAGAAGGAGTCTCAAAGGCAGCCTCAGTCATGCCCTCTGCACTTGAGCACTCTCAGGGGACTTGTAGTTATTAAGTTTCTAAGCCAAGACCGACAGTGTTTCCTGCTGTCCACAGAAGGAATGCCATCAGATGTATATGACTAGTTCATGCAGAATGACTACTTCTGAGTTCCTAATACATGCTGGATGTTGAATCTTGCCCACAAAGCTGAAAATACTTCTTATTTGAATATTTCAGAAAAGGTTACCAAATCCCAAAAAATACACTGAAATATTTGAGAAAATGCTCAACCTCAAGTAAAATAAAATTCAAAATAAAACTGTCACAAGGTAACATTTTTAACTGAACAGCTTGGCAAAAATCTAAATTTACAACACTATACTCTGATCAAATACTTATAGCTAACACTATGAATTAGTACAACCCCTCTCGAGGGGAAGCTGAAAATACATGGAGAATGTTGCAAAGACACATCCTTTGACTCAGGAATTCTATTTAAAAAAATATATCCCATGGTTATATTTCATGTAAACCCATGGAGTCTGCATGAGGATGTTCAGTGCACTGCTATTTGCAATATCAAAATCCTAGTGAGAGCCATTAGCAGCTAGTTTGTTAAAACCCACACGGAACCCTCTGCATCCTTTTCATGAACAGTGCAGTGCTCTATGCCTAGGGTAGAAGGACACATACGAAGGGGTGCATGTGATGGTCTTGACATGAGGACCAGGATAGGAACCTTCTTCTTTCCTCTTTCCCAAGTGTAGTCTCAGGAAGACAGGTCTTGAGGTGGGAACTTGGCCCATATGATTTACTGAGGCGTGCTCTCAGAAGAAACCCAGATTTGGGGCAGGAGGATGTAGGATAGGGAGTGTACAGAAGTAAAGTCAATCTCCAGCCTTGTCCTGTGGGGGGGCTCTGAAACAGATTTGCATGACATGATGTGTCTTACTTGAAGGCTAGTGGACAGGTCTATGTCTCCTGCCCTGGTCATTCGTTGTCTGTGGGTGGTGCTGGTGGGTGTCAATTCCTCACAACATGACTGCAGTCTGAAAGCTCAGGGTCCACCCCCAGAAAAGATACCTGGTTGGGAGATGGGCACCCACTAAAAGTTGTCTCCATCAGCATCTGCCGTGGCCTGCATTTGGAAATTTTCTACCAACATGCATGTATTATCCAGTGTTCTAATTCATCATGTTATTTCTAAAGGAGAATTATTTAACTTCCCAAGACAAAAGTCTCATGACCAAGAGAATAATGATCAGATCATGTCTACACCTCCTTCCTGCTTCACGGAATATGAGTGAAACAGTATGGTGACTTCCACAGGGCTTTGGGGGACAAAAATGTTTCCAAGATATTTATACACAGACCAGGCTTAAGGGGAGCAGGCAGAACCAGATTTTTGGAGGGCTTTAGCAGTTTCCCCGGATAGGGAAGTCTGCCCTCTGCCCCAAGGTCCCTGCATGAGCTGTTGGAGTTCCTAGTCCAACTTCCATAAAAAGCCATTTCTGCGAAGCAGTTGTGTGGTGCCACAGGATATAGGAGTGGTTGGCTTGTCCCTGACAATGGTGAGTGGCTGGGCCCTGAAATATTGAGTCAGAGGCATCTGGGGATGATATGGGGCATTTGTCTATCTGCTATATGAACCATAGAGAAGCTTGTCCAGGTTTCCTAAGGAACCGTCCTGCGGTATTCCAAAACTTCACAAATCCTGCACTTGTAGAGAAGGTGAGAGTGACTGGAAGCCCAGGAGTAACTGGGAGTGAAGGCTTTAGTCACCACAGGCTGGAGCTGGCTGCTGAATGGTATGACAGAGAAAGTCAGACTCGTGATCACAACAGGTAGGTAGAATCCACTAGGGACCCTTGTTCATTCCCCTCCCCAAGGCCCAGGAATTCAGTCCTGACCTGTTCAGCGGCCCATGAAAGGAAAGTGGTCCAGGATATGGGGTGAAGCCCACAAATGCTCTTTCTTAGGACCCTGCATCAGGTGCCGAGCTCCTCTGAGGTTCTTCCTCCTTCTCTGGCACTTCGGTGGAGGGTGGGCTCTGCACAAATCCCTCACCCAGTTTCCTGCCTTGCTTAGCTTGCTTCCATCAGTCAGGGTCGCATTAGCTGAATGTCCCCCAGTGAAGGATTGGGGAAGAGAGGAGGGAGTACTCAGGACTTTGTTTTTGTTTCCTTCTTCCTGTCTTCTTCCCTCTCTGAGCATAAGGGGAACCCATAGTTGTTGCTTGGAAAGCACTTAGGGAAAAAGCAAATGGGGTCATTGAAAAGATTCTCAGATGAGTTGAGGTTCTCACAGACAGAGACAGTTGAGATCCTTGCAGACAGAGACAGATCCCACAGCTCTGCCTGTTGAATCCTCATCCAAGAGTCTTCTTTCCTAAAAATACTGGGACTATCAGATTCAACTTTGTGTCTCTGGTTGATTATCTCTAATCAAACCCCAGTTCTTTGTCAGAAGCCTCCATGTAATTGAAATGCTCCATTTCTAATCCAAATTTCCTCTCCAGATCTATCTGAATTTGGAAGTCCTGCAATTCTGGTATCTCTGTGCATTAGATACCGTTGGTCCCTTGCTGTATTCTGGTCAAGTGAGGACGTACATGGGCATCTAGAGGCGCCATTTTCTGTTGCACTCAGAAACCTTGTCATGTGTAGAATGCAGGTGTAAAAGTACATAGGATCATTGCTCAGTGTTGGGTGTCTACTCAATCAGTCTTTTTCCTCCCTTGTAGGAACAACAGAAGGAAGAACTGGTGAGTGTACCCCATTCTTCAGTACAGAGCTGGATATTTTAGACATGTGAGTGCTGTCTTTGATTTGATTCGATGGTGGCTTCAGAATTTTAAGATGACTCAGTCAGATACAGGAATTTGGGATTCAATAGGCTGAAGCACCAACTAGTCTCTGGAAATTATTTGCCTTCCAGAGCCTAAATGAGGCCTGAGCACTCTTCAAAGAGTGACACTGACTTTCAAATAGATTCTAAAAATCCATTCCTGCTACAATTGAAATTTAAACCAGATTTTAAAATTGTGCCAGAGAATGTAGTTTGGTGAAGGGAATGAGGAAAAATTTGGTTAGTCTTTGGTGAAAGTAATTTTATCTGAAATATAAGGCAAGTGGAAGGAAAGTACTTAGGTTGATAACAAGGGGGAAATACTGCAAAATTCATAGTCTGATAATCATTGCCGTAAGGACTAATAATAATAAGAGACCCATAAATAAATGGGGTTGTTTCCTGTTGCCTGGATCATGGAACAAGGTGGCTCAGCCCAACCTGGACACTCAGGGCTTCATTCATCATGTGGTAGAGATTATTTTATACTTAGTGTGATTCACTGTCAATAAGGAGTTTAAGCAATTATCTGGGTATCATGGTCTGGTTCATTATTTCTGAGATTACTTGGGGACTGTGGGTCCTGAGTCTGGTCTGCAGGTGTCTGCCAGGGGCTAAGTTGGGGGCAATGGAACCCTGGAGTGTGGTGATGGAGGGAGCATGGACTGGGGTGACTGGAGCAAGAATTCACAGGACATGGCGGATGGGCAGGATATTGGAGGGGAGACAACAACAGAGAATGACTCCATATTCATGACAAGGGAGAGAGGAGTCCAGAGGTGAGGAGGGACAAGAGCTGGGGGAATCTGGGGACAGTTCAAGAGTTTGGTTTAAGTGAAGCACTTGTGTGGCATCAAGGAAGATGCTAAGTTTGATGCAAACTAAGGAACTTGGGGAAGATTGAACTGTGGATATGGATATGGGAGCTGAGGATATATTAAAGGTAGCTGAATTTCCGGAAAAATTGGGATCATCAGGCCTGGGAAAAGAGAAAGGGCTCAGAACCAATAGTTCTCTGACTCTAACACTGAGGTGTCTGGGAGACAAAGAGAAGCCTCCAGAGGAGAGGGAAGAAGAGGGAGACTAAGGAGGATCTAGTGTCCGTTCACAGTGGAGCTTCACACTCACTCCAGACCACATCTCCCAGTGTCCCCAGCACCAGACCTTGCCTTCTTGGCATACATTTTATGCATTTACTCAACTACTGTGAATCCTCCACCCCTGATCCACTTCTCTTACAAAAATCAGGTTCCTTGAGAGCAGGAGCCTTGCCTGTTTTTATTATCAATGTGCCTCTTAGAACCGTATATGCCTTGTACAGTAAATGTTTTTGAATGAACAAAAGAATATCAGAGGAATGGAAATTGAGGTTTTCACCAAGAGTGAGGTTAATGAGGTGCACAGCCAAGGCGGAGTCTCCCCAGGACTTGCAGGGGAAAGACATCTCCCCCAACATGCCGGGTTATCCCTCAAGCTTTCCCATCTCCATGCACGGCAAAGTCTTCTTTATTCCTTGTGGCTCCAGAAAATAGAGTGGAATTGGTTAGGAATGTATAGCTAATATAGTCAGAAGTGAAATTGTCCCACAAGGTACCATTCATCAGCAGTGGGACAAGCAATTTTGAACAGGATGCTGACAGTTGATATGCCCCTTCAGAAGTGTGCTTGAAGGAAGCAACATCTCAGTGAGCCTAAAGACCCCTGCACCCTGTGTAAGGAACAGCCAGTCCTCTTCTGGAGGTAGGTGCACAGTCAAGGTAAAGGCATACCTGCCATAAGGCCTCCTGGTGTGTCACTAGAGACATGGGGTCGGCGTTTTACACATGGGAACCCATGGGCTCAAAACACAAACTGCAGCTCTCAGCTTCACTACTGCTGAGGCAATCAAGGCCCCGCCTTCAGCTAGTTGTGATTGTCCTGTAAGAAGTGTCCACACACTGTTTGAACAACACATTTGATGGGACTGCATTGTTTAATTTTCAAGCTCCTGGTTACTGTAAACAGAGGCAACATTTGAGATTGAGAACCAGAAGGGTTGGTAGTTGTGTCTTCTGATCCTCTTTAGAGCTAGTTTCAGGACAAAAAGAAAAACAGGAGCCAGCAGGTGAACACTACAGGGGAGAGAAAGTGCAGCTATTTCCATAATGGCAGGGAGGCCAGATGTGCTACAGAGGCTGTTTCTGATGACTGAAACCTTCCCATTCCTGAATTGACAGACTCAACAGATGCTCCAAGTTAAATAATACTGAAATCTAGAAATGTATTTTTGTTGTTTGCTTTTTTTTTGAGTTGGAGTCTCACTCTGTCGCCCAGACTGGAGTGCAGTGGCCACTCCCGGCCACCGCAGCCTTGGCTGCTGGGCTCCGGTGATCCTTCTGCCTCAGCCTTTCAAGTAGCTGGAACTATAGGCATGCTGTACCACGCCTGGCTAGTTTTTGATTTCTTGTTGAGATGAGGTCTTGCCAAGTTGCCCAGGCGGGTCTCGAACCTGTGGGCTCAGGCAATTCACTCACCTCAGCCTCCCAAAGGTGCAAGATTACAGGCTGAGCCACCGAGCCTGACTTAGAAATGTATTTTGTAATGGTTCTTGGTGCCATAATAGAGCATTGATCACACATAGAAATAATTCTGTAATGCATCTTGATGCCATATGAGAGCTTTGATCACACATAGAAAGACCAAGAAATCTGTTTAAATTTAAGATATTGTGATAAGAAAAATTACTCAGTTTCACACTAGCATAAGAGGAGACTAGAGTTAAAAAAATCAAAGTTATCAAGAAGAAAATTTGAAAAGAAAATGTGTGAAGGCTGGCCTAGTTTAAATTTGTCAGCACTAAAACTCAGGTTAGGGTTTACCTCTGAGTTGCTTGAGAGCTAGGGAGATGGAGTTGCCAATACAGTTCAGGTCACTGAGCAGTGGCCCTTTATCATGTCCCTGCAGTGAACACACTTTCTTTCCATCTCTCCAAATAGGCTTGGGTGCATCACAGGGCCTCCTGCTGGGCTCACTGCCCCATGGCGCCTTCCCTTGGACACTGGGATGCGCACTGGGGGAGCTCTGGCTTTGTCCTGAGTTCAACTACATTTGCAAAAAGGTTAGTTTTAGTGGAAACTCCCCTCTGGCTTGAGCCAGGTCTAGGCATGCAGCTCTGGGCTCTGGATGCAACTCTGATGGACAACTTGGCAGCAACTTTGTGAGCAACCAGGAGCCGGAATAATCAAACTAAACTGCTCGCGGATTTTTAATGCACTGAAGCAACAAGATCACCAATATGTGTTCTCTTTTTTTTTTTTTGAATCAATATTTTTTATTATGATGTTGTGGGGTACAGTTAAGGGTTAGGTATACAAATATGCTTCATTTAGGCCCCCTTGTTGATAACACGTGTCTCCCCATCCCCAGACAGATGTTTACTACCATTAGTCCCAGCCCCCTTCCCCTCCCCCCATAGTTTCCCACCACTGTCAGTCATTTTCTTATGGTAGTGTGTGGATGATCAAGGTCCCACTATATGAGTGAGAACATGTGATACTC
>NW_007259475.1:66326-67023 GCF_000164805.1 Carlito syrichta
AGAGGTTGCACTAGTTTACACTCCCACCAACAGTGTAGGAGTGTTCCCTTTTCGCCACATCCTCTCCAACAACTATTATTTTCTGAGTTATTGACAATTGCCATTCTGACTGGAGTTAGGCGGTATCTCAGTGTGGTTTTGATTTGCATCTCCCCGATGATTAGTGAGGTTGAGCGTTTCTCTATGTGTCTGTAGGCTGCTTGGATGTCTTCCTTTGTGAAGTGTCTGTTCATATCTTTTGCCCACTTTATAATGCAGTTGTTTGTTTTTTTCTTTTCAGCATGTTTGAGTTCCTTGTAGATCCAAGATGTTAAGCCTTTATCGGACCTGGAGTTGGAAAATACTTTTTTCCCAGTCTGTGGGCTGTCTCCCTGCTCTCTTGATGGTTTCTTTGGCTTTGCAGAGGTTTGTCAGTTTAATGAGGTCCCACTTGTCTATCTTATCCCTTATGGCCTGTGGGTTTTGAGTTTTGTTCAGGTATTGGATGCCGTTTCCAATTTCCATGAGGGTATGTCCTTCATTTTCTAAGGTTCTTATGGTTTGAGGTTGTACATTTAGGTCTCTGATTCATTTGGAGTTAATTTTTGTATATGGGGATAAATAGGGGTCCTGTTTCAATCTTCTACATGTGATCAGCCAGTTTTCCCAGCACCATTTACTGAATAGGTTCTCCTCTCCCCAGTGGTAGGTGGTGGAG
>NW_007259475.1:67381-93807 GCF_000164805.1 Carlito syrichta
GAAGATGCCAAGGTATTTCATTTTTTTGTGGCTATTGTGAATGGAATTGTGGTTTTTATTAGGGTTTCTGTTTATTATTGGTGTAAAGAAATGAAATTGTCTTTTGAACATTTATTTTATATCCTGAGACTTTGCTGAAGGCCTCTATCAGTGTAAGGAGGTTTTTGACAGATTCTCTTGGGTTTTCAAGGTACACGATCATGTCATCTGCAAAGAGTGATAATTTGATTTCCTCTTTTCCTATTTGGATACCCCTGATAGCCTTCTCTTCTCTAATTGCTCTAGCCAGGACTTCCAATACTATATTGAACAGGAGGGGTGAAAGTAGGTATCCTTGTCTTCTGCCAGTTTTCAGGGGGAAATGGTTCCAATTTTTGTCCATTAGGAGCATGCTGGCTGTGGGTTTCTCGTAGATGGCTTTTACTACTTTGAGGTATGTTTCCTGTATGCCTAGATGTTCGAGGGTTTTTATCAAGAAGGGGTGCTGGATTTTATCAAAAGCTTTTTCTGCATCTAATGATATAATCATGTGGTTTTTGTTTGGATATCTGTTGATGTATTTAATTACATTTATTGTTTTACGAATGTTGAACCAGCCTTGCATCTCAGGGATGAAGCCTACTTGGTCATGATGGATGTTTTTTGAGATGTGTTGTTGAATCCGGTTTGCTAGGATCTTGTTGAGAATTTTAGTTTCTATGTTCATCAAAGATATTGGCCTGTACTTCTCTTTCTTTGTTGGATGTTTACCTGCCTTGAGTATCAATGTGATGTTAGCTTCATGAAATAATTTGGGAAGGGTTCCATCTTTCTCAATTGCCTGAAATACCTTCAGTAGGATTGGAAACAGCTCCTCCTTAAATGTCTTGTAGAATTCTGCTATAAAGCCATCTGGATCAGCACTTTTTGTTGTAGATAGTTTTCTTATTACATAGTCAATTTCCTTGATTGTTATTGGTCTGTTTAGGGTCTCTATTTCTTTTTGTTTCAACCTAGGCAGGATGTGTGATGACAGAAAGTCCTCCGTTTTCTTGAGGTTTTCAAGTTTGTTTCCATACAAGTGTACATAGTAGTCTCTAATGATCTTTTGTATTTCTTCAAGGTCAGATGTGAATTCATCTTTTGTGTTTCTGATTGTGCTTATTTGAGTTTTTTCTTTCTTTTTCTTGGTCAGTCTAGCTAGGGGACCATCGATCTTGTTTATCCTTTCGAAGAACCAGCTTTTGGTTTCATTGATTTTTTGTATTATCTTTTTGTATTCTGTGTCCTGGATTTGGGCTTTTATTTTGGTGATCTGGATTCTTCTGCTGAAATTAGGGTTTTTGTGTTCTTGCTTTTCCAGCTTCCTTAGGTGGTTTGTTAGGCTGTTAATTTGTGTTCCTTCCATTTTCTTCATGTGTATTTGTAAGGATATAAATTCCCCTCTTACTACAGCTTTTAAGGCAGCCCAGAGATTTTGCTAAGATGTTTCTTCATTTTCTGTTGGGAGCCGGCCTTGGAGGCCCACCTGATTGACAGGGTCCGGGTGGGCTGAAGACCCCGGGCTGCAGGGTGAGCACAGGAAGCTGAGGCCCTTCTGTCTTTTACCTTTGCTGTTTGATACCGCCAAAGAATTCTGTGCAGTCGTGGCAGAAGAAAATGGCATGTTTATGTGAAGTACTCACAGCTAACCTGGAAATATCATGGCTTATTTTTCCATTTTTCCCACTATGCCACTTGGCCTTTTCTAACATATGCAAGGGTTAAACTCTGACGCACATCAAGAATCCTTTATTTCGCTTGGTTATAAGTTACTAGATATTGCTTAAGTAAAAAAATGATATAAGTATATTCACTCCTTATTTAATTTAGAATTATGTAGTTTAGTTTTTAGACATAAGGATTTTTACAAGCACAAGTTTATAGTAGTTTATTATGAATTCATTATAAGTTTTAACACTTATCTAGGAGTTATGTAGGTGACTTATAACACTGTTTTCACTAACTTAGGATAAAGATTAATGTTAAGGTTTTTACTTAATTCTATAGTTAAAATTATAAACTTATAACTCTAAGTTAACATTTATAGAGTAGGTTTTCACTGAACTCAGAATATAATAATCAGACACTTTTATGACAAATCAGCTAAAACAGAAAGTAACCTTGAGGGGCCTAGGAAACATTACTAAAAGCTTCTTTTGAGTTCTCTTTAGAAACAAGCACTGCAAGATAAGAGAAAAGTAACGAGGACATCTGGACAAGGGAGGCGATCACAGGACTCTGAAGGACATGAGAACCTAAGATGAGAAAATTCCTGACACATAAAGAAATATACACTTAAAGAAACTTTCTTGAAACATTTCAAGAACTGTAATTTGGGACATTGGAATGAAAGTGTCATTGTTGGCTTTATGAATAAGAAGTTGTCTGGAAGCCTATGAGAATCTTGGTTTGTTTGCTACTAAGACCTATGGGAATCTTGGTTTGTTTGTTTCTAAGACCACTAGCTGGTAACTTTTTAAAGATATGTATGTGAAAGAATTTTCTTTGTCTAGCCCCTTCATGAATGGTATAAAAGCTCTGTGTTAACTAGCATTAAATTGTCATCTGTTCAAGAAGCAGGTGTCTGGTATATGATCGTCATTCGCCTGTCTCTCCTTCAACACCTCCCACGACCCTTGTGGGGCAGGCCCCCACAAGTGGCGCCCAAGTGGTCCTGCAATATTCATTTGTTTCCAGGTATCTTTTGATCTCTGTTTTGATTTCATCATTGACCCAGGAGTTGTTTAGCCTCATGCTGTTTAGTGTCCATGTCTTTGTGGGTTTTGGGGGGACCTTGGTGGTGTTAATGTTATTTTTATTCAACTGTGTCCGAGAAGGTGCATGGTAGTATTTTGGTCCTTTTAAATTTGCTTATGCTTGATTTATGGCCAATTATGTGGTCGATCTTAGAATACGTTCCATGTGGTGATGAGTAGAATGTGTATTCTGTGGTCTTTGGATGGAGTGCTCTGTTGGTATCAATTAAGTCCATTTGGTCAAGAGTCACATTGAGGTTTCAGATCTCGTTGCTGATTTTTTGTCTTGATGATCTGTCTAGAGTTGTGAGTGCGGTGTTGAAGTCCCCAGTTATGAAGGTATTGGAGTCGATATCTTTTTAAAATTTACCTAGAAGCTGCTTGTGAAAGTTTGTGCTCCTATGTTGGGTGCATATATGTTTAAGATGGAGATTTCTTGTTGATGGATTGAGCCTTTTATCATTATGTAGTGGCCTTCTGTATCTTTTTTGATTTTTAATAGCTTGAAGGGTATTTTGTCTGAAATTAAGATCGCTACTCCTCCTTTCTTTTGTATTCCGTTTGCCTGAAAGTTTGTTTCCTATCCTCTTACTTTGAGTCAGTGAGTGTCCTTTCTAGTGAGGTAAGCCTCTTGAAGGCAATAGATTGTTGCCTGATGATATTTTCTCCATTTTGCCATTCTATGTCTTTTCAGTGGTGCATTTAGTCCATTCATATTTAGGCTAATAATTGAAATGCAAGAGTTGATCCCTGTCATAAGGTTCTTACAGAGTTGTTGTTCCTGTTTGTTTCCTGTCTTTCTTTGGGTTTTGGAGTTGGTTCATGTGTGTTTTTAATCTTTTGCCTGTACTCTTGTGAAGAATGTTGTTGTTCTTTTTTCCTTTTCTTCTGTGTTCAGTACTTTCTTAAGTGTTTCTTGTAGAGGTGGTCTGGTGGCAGCGTAGGATCTTAGGGATTGGATATCTGGGAAAGATCTCAATTCTCCCTCACTAATGAAGCTTAGTTTGGCTGGGTAGGTTATTCTCGGTTGATATTGTTTCTGTTTTAGAACTTTGAAGATAGGGCTCCAGGCTCTCCTAGCCTGAAGGGTTTCCGTGGATAAATCTGCTGCTATTCTAATTGGTCTTCCCTGGTAGGTAGTCTGACCTTTTTCTCTTGCTGCCTTTAATATTTTTTTCTTTTATAACTACATTGTTTAGGTGAATTATTATGTGTCTGGGAGTTGGTCTTCTCATTTCTTGCCTTGCAGAGGTTCTCTGAATTTCCTGTGCTTGAATTTTTGCATCACTGGAGAGATGAGGGAAGTTTTCTTGAATGATTTCATGAAATATTTGTTCCAGTGTGACCTCTGACTCTCTCTCTGCCTCAGAAAGGCCAATTGCTCTTAGATTGGGTCTCTTGAAATAATCATTCATCTCCTGAAGGATTTGTTCTGACTTTTAATGCTTCTTTTCTATGTTTTTGACAGTTTGAATTAGTTCTGTATTTTGGTCTTCAAGTTCTGAGATTCTCTCTTCTGCTTGACTAATTCTGCGTTCCAATGTTACTTAGTTTGTTATTTATTTCCATCACAGTATTCTTTACTGCTGTTATTTCTGACATCAGATCTTTCCTATTTTCCTCTTGTCTCTCCTCAATTTTTAAAATTATCTCTATTAATGTCTTGATGTCTGGGTGTGTTGCTTGTGACCAGTCATTCTGCGGGCTCTTCATTGTTTGTGTTCCGAAGTCTGTTTTCTCAGTGTCTGACCTCCCAGCGGTCTGTGTGTGCTCTGTGTTCTTCTTTTCGTTTTTCTTCATTTGTGCAGATTTTCCCTCCCTACTTTTCCTTTCCCCCCACTTCCTCGTCTTTTTAAATTCTGTTATTCAGGAGTGGAGGTGTTTCCTTTACTTCTGTTTTTTCAATCACCTATTCTTCCTAATATATTTCCTCTTGCTTTGTTCAGTTCTGGAATTGGACTGTGGGTTGAGGGCAGTCCTTTTTGTAGTTTTGGGATTTAATTAGGGGGGAGCTGTGATTAAAAATCTCTCTGCCGATCCTGGTGTTTGCCAACAGCTGTATGGATAGGCTGAAACCCATTTCCCATTGCCTTGGAGTCTGTCCATGCAGTGGGGTTGTAGGTTTACTCCCTGAAAGCAAAATGAGGTTAACAGAGGGGAGAGAGTGAAGCAGGCAGTGGGGGAAGGGGTGTGGAGAGATAGAAGAGTGAAAGTGAAAACACTTGAGTGTACTGACTGGTAAGTGAAAAGAAACACAAAGACTGAAACAAATATAAAGAAAAACAATAACCACGACTGAAAACTAACCAATAACCATATAAAAATCTAAAACATACAATGATGCTAACGTACACACTGATCAACTTCCTTATTGATGCGCTATTCCTTTATACAAAGATGGGATTTATAGAGAAATAAGAAAAAAGGAAAAGGGTGGGGGGAAGAAAAGAAAAAAGAAAAAAAAAGAAAAAAAGAAAGGGGTGAAGGATAGATTAAAGCCAGTAGACTAGCATAACCAGTCAAGCACATTCTGACACTTTTCTTTTAAGTCCAATGTTCTTTCAGCTCTGATTTCTAGTTGTTTTTGCAGGCTGGTATAATTGTTTGCAGTTAGAATCAGTTGCCCCTGGCCTGCTGTGAAGAACAGTTCAGATATGGGCCCCCTGCCCAGTCTATCACTGAGATCTGGCTTTTTCCATTTTTCAAGAGGGATGAGCCTCTACCATTCCCGTTTTGATGTTATCACCTTAGTTCCCCAGCAGGTGGTTCTATCCTGTGGCTACAGTCCAGAGGGGAGGGAGCCTGCTATGGATTTGCAACCTGCCATGGCAACTTCGCAGGGGGAGTTCCACAGGTCTTTCTCTGGGCTAGGTTCATGGCATGGCAGTGGGGATCTCAGAAGATCTGGCTTACAGGGCTTCACAGTCTGAAGTCGTGGGTTGGTTCAGGCGTGAGCTGGGAATGACTGCAGTGGTGGCATTAGCAACTGCAGGAGCAGCCCACTCCTGCCACTGTGACTGCAGGAGCAGCCTGGTTCATCACGATATCCGAGTAGCAATGGCTGGTGATGGTGGTGGCTGAGCTCCCTGTGAAGAACAGGCTGCGGAAGAATGGGAGTTGCAGCCTCTGGGAGAGAGCTAGGGTCTTTATGGGTGTTCTCTTTTGCAGAGGGTCTCATATACCTTGCCGGCCTGTTGCCATCTTGCCGGAAGTTCAATATGTGTTCTCTTAACATGGTTAAGTTTTAGGAATAATGTTTATGAAGCAGTAGACAACTGAAGTGCTTTGTTATTATAAATAAGATTTATTGTGTATATTTGAGGTACAGCATAATGTGATAGGTTACATATTGAGTACAATGGTTCTTTGTTTTTAATATAGTGTATGTACTTGAAGAGTACTTAGTTTAAACTCTAATAATGGCTATGTTTAAAAACTGGCCTACAGGCAAGGAAGTGTGCTTAAGAAGACTGAGGTGGAAGGATGCCTCCAGGCCAAGCGTTGAAGATCAGCTTGGAAAACACAGGAAGCTTCTGCATCTACAAAATAAAAATAAAAAAATTAGCCAGCTCTGGTGGTGCCCATCTCTAGTCAAAGCTACTTAGGGGGCTGAGGCAAGAGTTTAGCTTGAGTTCAGGAGTTTGAGTTACAGTGAGCTATGATCATACTATTGCAGTCCAGCCTGGGTGACAGGAGAGACCCTGACTCAAATAAATGCGCACACACACACACACACACAACACTGACTCACAAAATTCTGAATATTCTAGGACATGTCTGGATACTTTTACTGTTAATTCTCATAAATAATAGATTAAATGAGATTTCCATTAAAAAATTTGTTGACTCCCAGGGAAATGAGATATGCTAGATATCAATGAGGAAGGGCGACATACTCATGTCACTTTTCCCTTTGGAGCCTTTTTGGAAACTCCCATCCTATGTGAAGTCAGTTCTTTTGTGGGTGTTTCTAGGACAGGTATCAGTGGCAAAGGGGAGGGCCAATTTCCAGAAAGCACAGAGTCTGTCACTCAAATTCTTTCAAGTTCCGCAACCTGAGGTTTTGGGCAAAGAGCATGGACAGTAAAAAGAAAACCAACATCTTCCTCTTTGCTCTTCAAATCTCAAGATCCTCCTCAGTGGTTACTCTCTACACAGTGGTTACTGTTAGTGCAGATGTGCAGAGGAATAACCAGCAGGTGGCATCCTCACCAGTGTGTGCTGGACACAGAGGTGAGGATGACATCATTTCTGGAGATGATTACTGATGACTTCTTTCCAGATGTGTCTACACAGTGTGAGAGTCAGGGAGGCCCCTAGAGTGAGCATGGCCCTGCAGAGAGCAAGACTTCCCCAAGCAGTCAAGTACTTGTGAAAATGGCCCTGACTGTGAATAGCTGAAAATAGTTGCACATTCAGGTAGCACATCTCACAAGCAAAAGGAAGCTGTCATTGTCCTAGATGATAAGCCACAGAGCAATCTTCCTTCTGGACTTCATGGTGGGAAAGGAAAGGATCTGAGTTAGGAGTGAGTTCTCAAGACCATGTTGAAGGAAGCCTCCATGACAAAGTGAGGAAGCATCTTTACAACAAGGAGGAGCCTTTGTTTACAGAGTTGGTTTTGGTCTCATCTATCTATGACCTTGTGCCACTGGGGAAGGCGTTGCTCATTTATATGCTTCAGTAAGAATCTGCCAGGTAGTAAATCTGGAGCTCAGAGATGGTCAGAATGGCCATGTTGCCAGATATGGAGTCAGAGAAGTGATCAAGGATTCTTAAGTGCTGAGATCTGACAGCCAAAATCAAGAGTTAGGGGCTATGCCCAGGAGTTGTTGATACCAGAAGATATAGTTAGCATATCTTAGACTTGAATTTAGGAAGCAACTGTGTAATCATTGTATGAAATTCTGGCTTCATTACTATGCTGTGCATGCATCGATCTAATCTTAAATAAGATGAAGAAATTTTAAGAATAAAGTTAATGGATAGACCACCATCAGTTCCCACACATGACATTTGGTGATACATCCCCAGAACAGATGTGAATACCAGGATAAAGGTTATAAAAATGAAAATGACTGGCCAGGTGACTGAAGCCTGTAATCCTAGCACTTTCAGAGGCAGAGTTAAGAGGATTGCTTGAGCCCTGGGATTTGAGATCAGTCTGGAAAACTTGATGAGACCTCATCTCTACACCAAATCAAAATAATAGCTGGGAATGGTGGCAGATGATGACACTTGCAGGTACATGGAAGGCTGAGGTGGAAGGATCACCTTTGCCCAGGAGGTCAAGGCTACAATGGCCATGAGCATGCCACTGTACTTCAGCATGGGTGACAGAATGAGACTCTGATGCAAACAACAAAAAACAGAAATGACGTGGAAAAGAACATTCACATAAACCAGTTGGAACTTGTAACCTGAACCCAACTGATTATCTCATCTACTTAAATAAAGCTATCAACATACAATATTAAAAATTCAGAGCTTCATGAGATAATATTGGGCATGTCCAGAATAGAATTCAAAATCACATAACAAACTAAAAAGTAAAAAAACCTAAAATGACATAAGAGGGAAAATCAACAGAACATTATCCAGAGATAACAGGATTGTTGGTAACATTTGAAAAAGACTTCAAAGCACCTGGAATAAAGATGATCTTGGAAGTAACAGAGAGCACTGTTGAAATGAATAGAAAGGAAGGTACATTTCTTTCTATCTTTCTGTCACAGAACTGAAGAACAGAGTACCACATGTTCTCACTCAAAAGTGGAACTTGAACAATTATAACACTATAAAAAAGGGATTGGCAGTAGTGAAAACTGTCAGGGGAGGGTTGGTGGGATTGGCAGTTGAGGGAAACTGCTAGGGGAGAGAGGGGCATACCTCATCATCAAGGGTACCTGCATAATCTACGTTAGTATAACTAACCTTGAATTGTATCCCACATCTTCATAATAATACAGATAAAATAGAATGTTGAAAAAAAGACTGAAATTGAAATAAGGGAGTTGAGATCTTAAGTTTCTGAATCTTAACCTTACAGTACTTCTTAGCTGTAAGGTTAAGAGTCCAGGGCCCACAAGTGTCACTCTATCCTGGCTTGTTCTCAGCAGAAAGTAATACACACTTCTCTGAATGAGACAGGCCAGGCAGATCAGATAAGTGGGTACCATGAGGAGAACCCTGTGTGGGTCATGAATGCTGAGTTCTGTGACCAGCTGCCTCCACTTATTGTTCCCCATTCCTGCCCCTTTTTCCAGGCAGAAGTGTTTGGCTCAGTTCTGAAGAAGTTGACATTGACCAGATACTGACAGCATTAATGTATTCTTAAAAGCTTAAATGTATCATCCATGTGTATCTGACCTATATTCTTTCCTATACTAGGCTTGTCTTGATCATGAGCCAGGACCCAGTGTTACCATCATCCCAAAATACCAACTCTCCTTCCATCTTTTTGGGAAGGTATCTTGGAATATTCCTGCAGAAACTTTTCATGCAAAGAAGCAGAAAATGTGGATCACCCAATCCCCTAACAGTATTTCTTCTAGACATCCAATACTATGCCCAATAATGACAGATGCCTGACAGTGAGGAGTCTTTTTTGTTACTCATGGGTTCACCAGCAATGCAGGTTTCAGAAATCTCTGTTCATCTTACAGGCACTGACTCTGATTGTGCAATGAGAATCTGATGTATATTGGGACTTTATGTAATTTAATTTTTCTTTCCTTACTCAGCTGGCCTATTGCTTGTTACTCAATGTTTCAGAGTTGTGAAACGTATTCTTGGGATGCAGATTTAGTTGAAAATCATGTACAGAAAAGCAATAGAATAATTGACTCCAAATTTACATCGAAGCTGCTTGGGCAATCACATGTAGGGTTATGCTCTGGGTGGATAGATTTCCATAAACCAGAAATGTTCATTCATGCACACTTATTCAGGTATGATGCATTCGCAATGAAAGGAATACTGAAAAATAAAGTGAAAGGCACTTAAATTCATGTAAGTCCTTTCCTGAACCATAGAGACAGGGCTCAAAACACATGTAAAAGTGAGAAAGATTCCATAAATAATTATAAGAACTAGGTGAAAAAAAGGTCCTTATTGATATCTTAGAAGTGGTGGAAACAAAGTCAGGCAGAAGTCTTGACCAATGAGACAGGAAATAACAAAGCCAGAGACAATGGAAGGACAAAGCCTTCTCTTGTGCCTCTCATGAAGCTGAAGCACAAGCCCTGGGCCCCTGCCTGTTCCCCACAGGACATCAGTGCACAGCCATACAATGGAGTGAAGCAGGAAATATATATCTCAGGGTGGAATTTGAGAGACCAGAGAAGGAGAGTAGATTGGAGACATGGCTGTGTCCCAGCCTTTCACCCAAGAGTGAAGATTATATTTTTTATGTTTTGCATGAATTGGTAATGATTGCAGAATTTCTGTGCCTTCAATCCCATAAAGGATCACACTATCCTTGAATTTTGATGGAAAAGCCACATCAGAAATAAATGAGAGCCCTTCAGCTGAAATTAAAGAAATAAATGTGTTACATCCATACAGTGGAATATTAGTCTGCAATAAAAATGAATGAAATCCTGATAGATGCTATGATATGGATAAATCTAGAAAAGATTATTATGCTATGTGAACAAAGTTAGACTCAAAAGGACATATATTGTGTGATTTTATGTGTGTGCCATGTTCACAATAGCTACATGCATAGGGACAGAGAGTGTGGTTGGCTGAGTTTGGATGAAGTGGGAAATATGGCATGATAGCTAATGGGTGAGATGTTTCTTGTAGGAGTAGGTTAAGAAGAATGTTCTGGGGAGCATTGTGACGCTTTCCTGTAGGCCCTTCTGTTTGAGAGGCTGAGGTGGAAGAACCCCTCAAGCATATAAGTTCAAAGTCAACCTGGGGAAATAGAGAAATTCTCTCATAGCAACAACAAAAAAGTTCTGGAATTACAGAGTGTTAAGAGGGGACATATGCATATGAATATGGTAAAAATTTCTGAATTATACAATGTTAAGCAATGAAATTTATAGTATGTGAATGACATTTCCAAGAAAATTATAAGGCTCGGGTGCTTTATAGATGCAACCTACCTACAAATGATTCAGAAAATGAATGCTTTCTGTGTTTTTGTATATTTGTACATGCAGATATAGACCAATGCATACACATATATACACACATAAATATATGATTGATATGTGTGTGTATACACACACACACACACACACACACACACACACTCAGGGTACAGGCTTCACCTGTGCCGAGTGAGGAGAGGGAGGAGGAGCAGAGCCTAAGCCATGGTGGAGATGCCTCAAGAGTGCTGCCTCCTGAGTCCTCAGCACTGGGTCTGTTTCTCAGACCTGTCTCAGTGCAAATCTGCTCTCCATGTATGTGTGTAGACACACACACACACATATGTGTACATATATACACACACAGAGAAGAAAAGGGAGAATAGCATGTATATGGAAAAATGGTAAACATAAGTGAATCTGCAATAGGCTATGCAGAGGTTTTTACACATTTTTTTCAAAAAAAAATTTTTTTTGAGTCGGAGTCTCACTCTGTTGCCCAGACTGAAGTGCAGTGGCCACTACTGGCCACCGCAGCCTCGACCTGCTGGGCTCCGGCGATCCTTCCACTTCAGCCTTCCGAGTAGCTGGAACTACAGGCGAGCGCTACCACACCTGGCTAATTTTTTTTTTTTTTATTTATTGTAGAGATGAGGTCTCGCCTGCCCAGGCGGGTCTTGAACTCGCAGGCTCAGGCAATCCACTCACCTCAGCCTCCCAAAGGTGCAGGATTACAGGCTGAGCCACCGAGTCCAGCTCAAATATTTTTAAGCAAGTGTGGAAGGGGGCTTAAAAAGACAAAATTAGGCTAAGCATAAACTCAGCCTTCACGCAGTTAAACATGTACTCAGCCTTTGCACAGTTAAAAAGTCCCCTTTCAGGAAACTGGCAACATCACCTGCTGTCTAGGTTAAACTGTTTAACAACTTTTTTTTGCTTCTGAGAACCCTGTTAGTATTGCTTGAAAGGTACCTAGGCCTCCAGGATGTTGCAGTTTGGCCCACTTGGAAAGTCCCAGTGTGGTTTTCTCCCATTTAAGCAAGCTCCTACAGCAAATGGGGCCCCTTGTTGTGGGACTGTTATGTCCAGCAGGCAAGTGGCTGCTGGCCTGGCTCTTAGTTAATAAACATCTCCTTTTATAACTTATACTTTGGTGTTGATGTGTGTGAATTAAGCACTCGGTCCCTATTTCATTTGGGGGCTCGCCCGGGAGATCCAAGAGCTTAATCCCCAGCCCCAATCATCAGCTGACCTTGTGGGTCTGCATACCCACGCACCTCAGTGTTTATCCAGCCTAGTGAGTCTGTGGACTCGCAAATGGCTGATTGTGATCTCTGGCAGACTCACAACGTCCCCAGAGCCTTCTGAGAGGTGAGTCAATTTCCTGTTTTGTTTGTGCGCACTTCTGGTTGGACCCGTAGGAAAGTTGAACACAGCACTAATTCCTGGGTCTGAGGTCCCAGTGAGATGTCACTGAGCCCTCCGGTATTGCTCTTGGGCAGTTAGGTCTGTCTGTTCAGTTTGAGTTATTGTCTTTATTTGTTTAGTGTTAGTCACTGTTGTGTCTGTCATTGATATCAATATTATGGGGCAGCAGTGCTCTAAGCCTGACACCCCTCTGCAACTGGTTTTGTGCCACTTCAAGGATTTTCAAGGAGCAGCACAGCAGTCAGGTTATCAGGTAAACCAAGGAAACCTAACTACCTTTTGTTCCCTCGAATGGCCCACATTTCCTAATTGCGGCTGGCTGCCAGAGGGGACTTTCAACCCTGCCATAGTGGGGAAGGTCCAACAGTTTATCTATTGATGCCACCTGTACCAGATCCTGTATATCACTGCCTGGTACCACCTTGTAGTGCAGCAGCCATCATGGATGAAGAAAGCCAAAAAGAGAGCTAATTCTTATCGTGTTTTAGCCCTACAGGAAACTCCAAAAGCCAAACCTCCAGTCCTCCAGAGTCCACCAGAGGATGATGAAATTACCCCACGCTACTCTACATCTGAGTGGGAGCAGGGAGCTCTCAAGGTTCTCAGCCCATCACTCACCAGGAGTGGGTCCTTGTATCAGCCCCTTTATCCCTCCCTTCCCCATGCGTCTCCCAAGGGCCCAACTGCCCCTGATAAACCAACTAGCCCTGAATTATCTTTGGGGAACTCAGAACCACAAACTCTCACAGTCCTCCCCCTGAGGCAGGCCCCAGGACTGGACAAGGGAGGTTCGGGAGGCCAGCCCTTTATGGTTTATGTCCCTTTCTCTACTAGTGATCTTTACAAGTGGAAACAACAAAATCCGACATTCTCTGAAAAACCTCAGAGCCTCATAGGATTTTTAGAAACCATTTTCTTCACCCATCACCCCACTTGGGATGACTGCCAACAGCTCCTCCAAGCCCTTTTTACTGCGGAGGAAAGTGAACGAATCCATCAGGAGGGAAGGAAATTGGTCCTGGGACTGGGTGGCAGACTGGCAGACCAGGACCATGTGGACTGTGTCTTCCCTGCTGAGAGGTCTAATTGGAACCTGAACACTGATCACAGTAAGGAGTGTCTCACCACCTATCATCGAACTCTAATGTGGGGTCTCTGGGCCACCACCAGGTGGCCCACAAATTTGTCTAAGGTAAGTGCGATAACTCAGGGCCCACAAGAATTTCCCATGGCTTTTCTGGAACGCCTTATGGAGGCCTATTGGACGTATACTCCTATAGACCCAGAGGCTACAGAAAATCGGAGGTCTTTAGTTATAGCCTTTGTCTCTCAGTTGGCCCCTGATATAAGAAAGAAATTGCAGAAAATTGAAGGATATGAAGGGAAAAGTTTACTAGAATTAACTGAGGTAGCCCAGAAAGTCTGTAATAGCAGGGACTCACTTGAGTACCAACAAACCAAAAAGATGACCAAGGTAGTAGTAACAGCCTTACAGGAAGTTAAACCCAAACAGCCAACAGGGAAAAGAGGAACCGGCACCAGGTGAAAAACTCCATTAGCAAAAAATCAAGGTTCCTACTGTAAAAAAAATTGGACACTGGGTAAAAGACTGCCCAGACAGGCCACCCCTACCACAAGAGTGCCCTCCGGCAGGGGGGTGCCCACCAAAATCTACTCCTGTGCTTCAATTACAAACTGACTGACAGAACCAGGGATCTGTCAATTCCCCCCTGGAGCCCAGGGTAAAACTTATGGTGGGGGGAAGCCCTGTCCGCTTCTTAGTGGACATGGGGGCTGAATATTCAGTCTTCCAAAAGTACAAGGGCCTGCTTCAGAATAAGAATTCCTTGGTCCAGGGGGCAACTGGGACTCAATTATTCCCTGGAACACCAAAAGAACAATAAATTTGGGGAAAGAGGAAGTAACTCATTCATTCCTAGTAATGCCAGACTACCCATACTTGCTCCTGGGACGTGACCTCTTACACAAGCTTAAGGCCAATATAGGTTTTGAGGAAACCATGGCAACAATAAGCCTAAACCCACCTGGGGCATCAAAAATTCTTGTTACTGTTCCCTTTAGTGAGGAATACATGTTTACAGAAGGTGGGGCCCTTCTTGACTCTTCAAATGTCATACTCCTGGCCCAGCTGCAGATTGAGTTTCCCAAGTCTGGGCCGAATTAAACTCCTCTGGGCTGGCATCCCATCAACTGCCAGTCATTGTACATCTCAAAAGTCAGGCAACACCCATTAGGGTAAAACAGTACCCTATGTCCCCAGAGGCCCCAAAAGGCATAGCAATCCACATCCAGCATCTCTGGGAAGCTAAAATCCTAGTGCTGTGCCACTCATCCTGGAACACTCCCTTCTTCTGTCAAAAAGGTGGGCACAGGAGACTACCACCCTTTCCAGGACTTCAGGGAGGTCAACAGGCGAGTAGAGGATATCCATCCCACAGTCCCCAACTCGTACACCCTCCTCAGTGGGTTAACTCCAGAGAGGCAGGTATACACTGTCCTGGACCTTAAGGATGTCTTCTTCAGCATCCCATTGGCTGAGCAGAACCAACCCCTGTTTGCTTTTGAATGGACAGATCCTGAAAAGGGGGAAAATGGCCAGTTAACCTGGACACGACTCCCACAAGGCTTTAAAAACTCTCCCACACTGTTTGATGAAGCTCTCCACCAAGACTTCCAAGTTTTCCAGTAAAAGCACCCTGAGGTGACTCTGCTACAGTATGTAGATGATCTGTTAATTGCAGCCACCTCAGAGGGTGAGTGCCTGCATGCCACCAGGCAACTGCTTAAAGAACTTTTTACTCTAGAGTATAGGGTGTCAGCAAAAAAGACTCAGCTCTGTGTGACTGTAGGCACATACCTTGGGAATAATCTCAAGAGAGGTAAAAGATCCCTGACTGCCCAGCGCATTCGGGCTATAGCAGGCATCCCAGTCCCAGGAAGCAAAAGGCAGGTCTGGAAATTCTTGGGAGCTGTAGGATACTGCCGACTATGGATCCCTAAGTTTGCTGAATTAGCAAAACCCCTCTATGAAATAACCAAGGGACCAGAGGCTCATTTTAAATGGGCATCAGAGGGGGACAAAGCTTTCTAAGCCCTTAAAAATGCCCTGGTCTCAGCTCCAGCCCTGGCCTTGCTGGATATTGAAAAACTTTTCCACCTTTACGTGGATGAAAGACAAGGCATTGCTTGGGGAGTCCTAACCCAAAAGCTCGGCCCATAGAACAGGCCGGTTGCCTAACTGTTAAAAAAGTTAGACCCAGTAGCCTTGATCTGGCTGCCATGTTTGCGGGTTATAGCAGCCATTGCTATGTTAGTAAAAGACTCAGACAAACTAACATTGGGCAGAATCTGACTGCCACGGCCATGCATGCACTGGAGTCTTTACTCTGAGGGGCCCCTGACAAATGGATGTCGAACACCTGCATAACTCATTATCAAGTGCTGCTTTTAGGTCAACCCTGCATCAAGTTCCAGCATACCTCCAGCCTGAATCCTGCAACTTTACTACCAAAAGAAAGTCCCATGGGGCCGCCATATTTTTGTTATGAAACAACTGAGTTCCAGAAGCTGCACCAGGAACTAACCGATGTCCCAAGAACAAACCCTGACCTAACACTTTTCTTGGATGGCAGCAGTCTCATCCAGAATGGGGTAAGGTATGCAGGGGCAGTGGTGGTCACTCTACAGGGAACTATTTGGGCTGAGCCTCTTCTGCAGGAAACATCGGCCCCAAAACCAGAACTGATTGCCCGAACCAAGGCCCTAAAAGCAGATGAAGGAAAAGTTGTCAACATCTACACTGACAGCAGGTACGCATTTGCAACTTCACATGTTCATGGGACAATTTACAGGGAGCAAGGATTGTTCACCACAGAGGGGAAAACTATAAAAAATAAAATGGAGGTCTTAGACCTTCTGGCAGCAGTATGGGCCGCCAAACAGGTCGCCACTATCCATTGCCTGGGCCACCAAAAAGGAAACTCAAAAGAGGCAATAGGAAATAGAAAAGCAGATCAAGAAGCCAGAGAAGCTGCTTACCGCAGAACCACCTGCCAGCGGGCACTGCGTCTTCTGGTTCTATGTGAGCCACCAAAATATACAGAAGAGGACCTCTTCACTGCACAAAAGTTGCAGACAACCTCAAACCCAGGTGGATAGCTTCAACTTCAGGATGGCAAAACCTTCCTCCCTCGAGTCCTGGGACAACAAATCCTAAGGCAACTCCACAAAGGTTCTCATTTGCGAAGGACAAAACTAACTGAACTTATGAGAAAGGAATTCTGTCTCCCTCATCTGGACCAACTCGCGTAGGAGTTCATTCAAGGCTGCATGTCATGCTAGCAGACTAATAATGCTAAGGTCAGTGTATCCACCCAAGGAGTCCAAGATAGGTGATTAACCCCCAGGAGACATTGGGAAATAGACTTTACAGAAGTCAAACCTGGGCAATGTGAATATAATACCTATTGGTCTTGGTAGACACCTTCTTGCGATGAGTCGAGGCATTTCTTACAAAAACTGAAACTCAGGGAGACTCCTGAAGATGGCAACAGCATAGGTGGATCCATGAGACTCTCCAAACTTGAGTTCCCAAAAAGATTCTTACTTTTCTTCCTGCAACCCCCTGCCCACTGTCAGCCACACTGGTATGAGGCCCAGGGACCTTTGGTCCCATGCAGGGCCAGATATCACAGTCCGGCAGTGGCTGCTCCACTATATGTAACTCCAGCCAGCTGGGGAATCCTGAATCCTGGATCCCAGCTTACTTCCTGGTTACATCGTCACCACCAGCACCCAGCACCAAGCTGCTGGACACCAAGGGAGGCTCTGGGCGCCCACCCTCAGAGATACTGTTCCCATTTCTGGCTGAAGTGCCCTGTGAGGGACCCAGAGCAACCACCTGCCCTCTGGAGCTTTGGAGATCTGGAGTCCCCGGCCCACCCTGGCTGAGGCACTCAGCATGTGACCACAAGCTTGTGTAAGGAAGCTTGTGTAAAGTGCTGATCGGAGGTTTCCAGTTCCAGAGGAGGGAACCCCTGACCCTCTCCTCCACCCCAGCCTACTGGTGGCAACCTGGATCCAGTGCCTAGCTGTGCAGCTGGTCTCACCTAGAGACCCACAGGAGCATTCCTAAAAGTGAAAGTAAAACTCTCACCTCTGCCATTTTCAAGGCAGATTTGCATCGCCCTGCCCACCTATCAGAGCCTCCACCTCGGATCCCATGCTGACATCGCTGAACAGGAGACAAAGCCCCTCCCATATGCTGAACAGAGACAAGTCACAGATCTCCCAGGCAGCAGGCTAGCTGTCTGCAACAAAAATACAGGGGAGAGGCTGGATATTAGTGCTCAAAGAACTTTATCCACTAAGAGAAGAGAGAAAAAACTATACAAATGAAGAAAAACCAAAAGAAGAATATGGGTCTCTCCCAAACTCCTGGGAGGGCAGACACTAAGAAAACTGACTTCAGAATGCAAACAATGAAGACCCCCGAGAATGAAGGGTCTTGAACGACAAAACTAGATATCAAGACATTAATGGAGAGATTAAAAAGAATTGAGGAGAAGAAGAAACTAGGAAGGAACTGATAGCAGAGATAACAGTAATAAAGAATACTGTGAATGAAATAAATAACAAATTGATAAGCATGGAAAGCAGAATTACCCAAGCAGAAGAAAGAATCTCAGAGCTTGAGGACCAAAATATAGAACTAACCCAAACTCTTAAAAACACAAAAATAAGCTCAAAAAGACAGAACAAAACCTTCAATAGATGAGCAATTACTTCAAGAGACTGAACCTAAGAGTAATTGACATTCCTGAGGCAGAAAGACAGAGACACTACTAGACAAACCTTCCATGAGATCATTCAAGAAAATGTCCCTTATCTAATCAATGATGCAAAAATTTAAACACAAGAGATTCAGAGAATCTCTGCAAGACAACAAATGAGAAGACCAACTCCTAGACACATAATAATTCACCTAAACAAAGAAGGCATAAAAGAAAAAATCTTAAAGGCAGCAATAGTAAAAGGCCAGATGACCTACCATGAAAAACCAAGTAGAATAGCAGCAGATTTATCTACAGAAACCCTACAAGTTAGGAGAGCTTGGAGCCCTTTCTTCAAAGTCCTAAAAGATAAACAATTTCAACCAAGAATAACCTACCCAGCCAGATTAAGCTTCATCAGTGAGGGAGAATTAAAATCTTTCCCAGATATCCAATCCCTAAGAACTTACGCTGCCACAAAACCACCTCTACATGAAACACTTAAGAAAGTACTAATCACAGAAGAAAAGGGAAAAAAAGAACAACGTTCTTCACAAGAGTACAGGAAAAATAATAAAATACAAATGAACCAACCCCCAAAACAAAAGAAAGACAATAAACCAAGTGGAAGAACAACTCTATAAGAACTCTATGATAGAGATGAACTCTCACATTTCAATGATTAACCTGAATGTGAATGGACTAAACGCACCACTGAAAAGACGTAGAAAGGCAAAATGGATAAAATATCACCAGTCAACTATATACTGCCTTCAAGAGACCCATCTCACTAGAAAGGACATACACAGACTCAAAGTAAGAGGAAAGGAAACAAATTTTCAGGTGAATAGAACACAAAAGAAAGGAGGAGTCGTGACCCTAATTTCAGACAAAATGCCATTTAAGCTATCAAAAATTTAAAAAGATACATAGGGCCACTACATAATGATAAAAGGTTCACTCCATCAATAAGAAATATCTATCCTAAACATATATCGACCCAACATAGGTGCACCAACTTTCATAAAGCAGCTTCTAGGAAAACTAAATAAGATATTGACTCTAACACCATCATAATTGGGGTCTTTAATACCCTACTCACAACCCTAGATAGATCATCAGGACAAAAAATCAGCAAGGAGATCCGGAACCTCATTGTGCCTCTGGACCAAATGGACTTAATTGATACCTACAGAACATTCCATCCAAAGACCACAGAATACACATTCTACTCATCTCTGCATGGAATGTATTCTAAGATCGACCACATAACTGGCCATAAATCAAGCATAAGAAAATTTAAAAGGACCTAAATTCTACCATGCACCTTCTTGGACCACAGTGGAATAAAAATAAACATTGACACCACCAAGGTCCCCCCCAAACCCACAAAGACATGGACACAAAACATTATGATGCTAAACAACTCCTGGGTCAATCATGAAATCAAACAGAGATCAAAAGATACATGGAAACAAATGAAAATGAAGAAACATCTTACCAAAATCTCTGGGAAGCCTTAAAAGCTGTAATAAGAGGGGAATTTATATCCCTACAAACACACATGAGGAAAATGGAAGGAACAGAAATTGACAACCTAACAAGCCACCTAAAGAAGCTGGAAAAGCAAGACCACAAAAACCCTAATTTCAGCAGAAGAATCCAGATCACCAAAATAAAACCCAAATCCAGGAAATAGAAGACAAAAAGATAATACAAAAAATCAATGAAACAAAAAGCTTGTTCTTTGAAAGGAAAAACAAGAATGATAATCCCCTAGCTAGACTGACCAAGAAAAAGAAATAAAAAACCCAAATAAGCACAATCAGAAACACAAAAGATGAAGTCACATCTGACCCTGAAGAAATACAAAAGATCATTAGAGACTACTATGTACACTTGCATGGAAACAAACTTGAAAACCTTAAGGAAATGGGGAACTTTCTGACATCACACAACCTACCTAGGTTGGAACAAGAAGAAATTGAAACCCTAAATAGACCAATAACAATCAAGGAAATTGACTATGTAATAAGAAAACTACCTTCAAAAAAAGCCCTGGTCCAGATGGTTTTCCAGCAGAATTCTACAAGACATTTAAGGAGGAGCTGACACCAATCCTACTGAAGGTATTCCAGGCGATTGAAAAAGATGGAACTCTCCCCAAATCATCTTGTGAAGCCAACATCACATTGATCAAGCCAGGTAAAGATCCAACAAAGAAAGAGAACTACAGGCCAATATCTTTCATGAACATAGATGCTAAAATTCTCAACAAGATTGTAGCAAACCATATTCAACAATACATCTCAAAAATCATCCATCATGACCAAGTAGGCTTCATTCCTGGGATGCAAGGCTGGTTCAACATACGTAAAACCATAAATATAATTAAATACATCAACAGATGTCAAAACAAAAACCACATGAATATATCATTAGATGCAGAAAAAGATTTTGATAAAATCCAGCACCCCTTGTTGATAAAAACCCTCGAACATCTAGGAATATAGGGAACATACCTCAAAATAGTAAAAGCCATCTACAAGAAACCCACAGCCAGCATACTCCTAAATGGACAAAAATTGGAACCATTTCCCCTGAAAACTGGAACAAAGCAAGGATGCCTACTCTCATCCCTCCTGTTCAACTTAGTATTGGAAGTCCTGGCTTGAACAATCAGAGAAGAGTAGGCAATCAGGGGTATCTAAATAGGAAAAGAGGAAGTCAAGTTATCTCTCTTTTCAGTTTATATGATGGTGTACCTTGAAAACCCAAGAGAATCTGTCAAAAATCTCCTTACATTGATAAAGTCCTTTGGCAAAGTCTCAGGATACAAAATAAATGTGCAAAAGACAATCACATTTCTTTACACCAATAATAAACAAACAGAAACCCAAATAAAAAACACAGTTCCATTCACAATAGCCACAAAAAAATGAAATACCTTGGCATCTTCCTAACCAGAGTCATGAAAGACCTTTACAATGAAAACTGCAAAACACTGCTCAAAGAAATCAAAGATGACACAAACTAGTGGAAAAATATCCCATGCTCATGGATTGGAAGAATCAACATATGAAGATGTCCATCTTACCTAAGGCAATCTACAGATTCAATGCAATACCCATCAAATTACCAGCAACATTCTTCTCAGACCTAGAAAAAACAACAGAGGAATTCATATGGAAACACGAATGTCCAAGAATAGCCAGAACAATCCTCAGCAAAAAAAAACAACAACAAAAAAACAAAGCAGGTGGTATCACATTACCAGACTTCAAACTTTAGTGTAAAGCTACAATCATCAAAACAACTTGGTACTGGTATAAGAGCAGGCATATAGATCAATGGAATAGAATTGAGATTCCAGAAGCAAAACCTCAATTTCTCAACCAACTCATCTTTGACAAATCCTCCACCACCTACCACTGGGGAGAGGAGAACCTATTCAGTAAATGGTGCTGGGAAAACTGGCTGACCACATGCAGAACATTCAAACAGGACCCTTCTCTATCTCCATGCACAAAAGTTAACTCCAAATGGATCAGAGACCTAAATGTAAAACCTCAAACCATAAGAACCTTAGAAAATGAAGGACATACCCACATGGAAATCGGAACTGGCATCCAATTCCTGAACATAACCCAAAACCCACAGGTCATAAGAGAGAAGATAGACAAGTGGGACCTTATTAAATTGACAAGCTTCTGCAAAGCCAAAGAAACCATCAAGAGAGCAGGGAGATAGCCTACAGACTGGGAAAAAGTATTTGCCAACTCCATGTCTGACAAAGGCCTAACATCTTAGATCTACAAGGAACTAAAACGCGCCAAAAAGAAAAAAAACACACAACCCCATTACAAAGTGGTCAAAAGATATGAACAGAGACTTCACAAAAGAAGACGTACGAGCTACCAACAGACACATGAAGAAATGTTCAATCTCACAAATAATCTATGAGATGCAAATTAAAACTACACTGAGATACCACCTAACTCCGGTCAGAATGACCATTATCAATAACTCAAAAAATAACAAATGCTGGAGAGGATGTGGTGAAAAGGGAACACTTCTACACTTTTGGTGGGAATGTAACCTAGTGCAACCTCTTTGGAAAGCAGTGTGACGATTCTTAAAAGCTCTAAATATCGACCTCCCATATCATCCCACAATCCCCCTACTGGCAATATAACTTGAAGAACTCAAATCAATCTATGAAAAAGATACCTGCACATGTATGTTTATCTCAGTATTGTTCACAATTGCAAGAACCTGGAATCAACCATGCTGTCCATCAAAAGAGGTCTGGATTTAAAAAATGTGGTACATGATAGAATGCTCTGCAGGTATAAAAAAGAAAAAATTCATGAAATTTGCAGCAACCTGGATTGAACTAGAGTCTATAATACTTAGTGATCTTTCATAGCAACAAAGAACTGAGTATCACATGTTCTCACTCATAAGTGGACCTTGAATATCTAGCATAATAATATAAGAAAGCGATTGAAGTGGTGGGAATCTATGGGGGGGACAGGGAGGGCAAGGGTGGTGCGATTAATGGTAGTCAATATCTGTCTGGGGATGGGGGGACACCCCTTATCAACAAGGGTGACTGAATGATGCATATTTGTATACCTAACTCTTAACTGCACCCCACAATTTTAAAATAAAAATATGGTCAAAAAATCTAATCAATAAAGACAATAATTAACAAAATAAATCAATTAATAAAAATAATGAGAAGGAAATAACCCTACAGTGGTAAATTATATGCAGATAATTAATAAAGTATTTCGGCAGAGTTGGGCTCGGTGGCTCAGCCTGTAATCCCGTGCCTTTGGGAGGCTGAGGTGAGTGGATTGCCTGAGTCCGTGGGTTTGAGACCCACCTGGGCAGTGAGACCTCATCTCTACAATAAATCAAAAAATCAGTCAGGTGTGGTAACACGTGCCTGTAATTCTGGCTACTCGGAAGGCTGAGGCTGAGGGATTGCCGCAGCCCAGCAGGTCGAGGCTGCGGTGGCCGGGAGTGGCCACTGCACTCCAGTCTTGGTGACAGAGTGAGACTCCAACTCAGAAAAAAAAAAAAGAATTTTGTCAGCTCATGGTAAGCAGGCCATTTTATAATTAGATCCCAGGGGACAGCACTAGGTGGGGTATCTCCTGAAACCCTCTCAGGACTGAGGGAAGAAACAAGTCACAGGAAGTGTATGAGAAGATCTGAATCAGTCAATGTGGTGAGATGTCATAAGTGTGTGAACCTGAAGGACAGTGGCTACCAGAATGAAGTCTGTGAGTCACACCAGACATGTACATTGTGATATTTAATAAATTCAGAATTTTAAGAGCCCTGGTGATGTGTAATTAGGTATGGTAAGGTGAAATTTCTGAGGAATAAATCAGGTTTTTTGATAGCTGCTGGGCTTATAGTGCGGCTTGTATGATGATGCTTCAGGGCAGGGACAGGTGAGGCCAAGTGGGTACAGCCCAGCACCCTTCTCTCTCTAATTCACCTGGAGTTGAAGACTCTCCAGAGGGTGGTCATTGGTTCCACCTTCCACTCTCTTCCCACCATGAGATTCTGTGAGGTCACGATGCTGCCTGTAACCTCTGTTCTTGGTCCAGCTATCTGGGTCATGGGTCCCATGGGGGTTGCCCAGCACTATTTTCTGTTAAATTCTACAGTTCTGTCATCCAGAAGCACAGAACCTAGAAAGTGCACTTGAAAGAGAAGGGAAGGGTCCAAGAGGAGGAGTGACAATGCCAAGGTCACAAGAGGAGGAAGGAAGAAAAGGGAAGCCAGTAAGTTCAGAGACCAGCAATAACAGCTTCCTTGGGGTTCACTGGAGCCATCCTGGGCTAGGGGATGGCTTGTGGGCTAGGGGATGGCCTGTGGGTTATTGGATGGCCTGACCTCTCCCAGGAGATCCCTTTTCTTCTTACTGTGAACAGAACCTGATCTCCATCATGACCTGGAAGAGACCCATGGATTCCTTAAAAATACAAAGTCCTTCCTCCCATCAACCTCAGCCCCAGTTGCTCATGTGCTTGGCTGGTTATGGGACCTTTGAACAAATGAGAACAAAACCCCTGTCTTTTAGCAGTGCAGCTCCTCAGGCTCCAACATTCCAGTAAGCACCATGTAGGGGAGGGGATTCAGCCCCAGTAACCTCTCATCCTACAGAAGATTCATGAGCATTCTACTCAACACAGACAGGGCACTGCTGAGCTCAGGGTCAGTGTCAGGCAAGTTCCCAATCCCTGGGGCTGGGCAGTTGGGTGGGAATCTGGGGCAACCTTGGCAGTGAGGCAGGAGGCCAAGGGTCAGTGGGGTAGAGGACATGGTGGAGTTGCCCCCAATGCTTCTTCCCGAAACCCAGGTTGGGCAGGGTCACCCCAGGCTTCTTTTATCCCCTCAATGAAGAGAGCTGCCTTAGGTTGCAAACCAGACTGTGTAAACAGCTGCAGTTTAAGGAGTTTTGTGATTTCCAGAGAAGGGCTCAGCCCCAAGGGACCTGGTGGGAGAGCGAGGTGAAGAATCACGCTCAGCCTGGGAATTCCCTTTAACATCCTGGTCCTTTACTCTCTGTCAACATCTTCAACCCAGATTCTGCCCTACATGGAATAGTCCTTGGCTCTGTCGTAGTTAGGTGGAGAATCATAGCAATGACTGTCAATCACCCTAGTCCCTGAGCCCTTCCTTTGTCCACCCAGGCTCAAGAGAGAGAGAGGTGGTTAATGTTAGCCAAGGATCTAGAAGTGTCCTGTTGACAAACGTTTTATGTCAAAGTTTAGATATCTCTTGTCACCCTAGCTCCCCACCTTTGGAAGACACCATCTAGAACCCAGTGCAGGGACTTTCTTCATCCCCCACTCTACAAGTGACAGCACAAGGCATTGGCAGGTACAGGGCCTCACCCCAGAGCACAGCTCCCAAGTGCTGTACCTAGAATGAGATTCCTTGTTCTCAAGTGCACCTGGAGTGTTGGAAAATACATGAGATGCTGTGAGTTTCTGCCCTTAGGTATGATCTCCTTGGGCAGATAATAGATACTGTGCCTCAGTACCCAGTGTGTACTCAGGGCCAGGACCAGTTTAGAAAGTAAACAAAGTGTTCATTTGATAAGAGAATGGGAGGGGGATGCAAACTCCAAAGGGTTTGCAAATGAATGTTTATTATATTTAAGCTGTGTTCAGTCAGGACATATATCAAAGCATAAAAATTAAGTCAATGAAAGATTCATAAGCAAATTTTTGAGTCTCATATGGGAATTATGACATGAAAGTTTACAGCTGTCTCAGGAGTGAGAAGAAAAAGAGGCAGGGCAGCAAGTGGAGGGATCCAGGGATTGAGAAACCACTGTGTCTGCATGACAAAGCACAGAAGAGGAAGGTGGACCTGGTTGACAACAGGGGAGGCTGCCATTTTGACAGTGGCTGTGTTTTGTCACAAATGGGTAGACCAGGAGGTGAGGGGAAGCAAAGTGCCTGGACCTGTGACAGAAATAGACATCACTGGCAAGACACAGATCAGAAACAAGGAGTCAGAAGAACTTGCATATTAGTGCAAGAATGACACTGTAGAAAAAGGACACATTTTCTTCCAGTTCTCGTCATGGACACTGAATCTCCCTGCAAGCCAGCATCTGTTGGGTGCCAGCCATGGAGGCCCACTGAGCATTAGGGATCAGGAAGGGCTGTTGACCCCATTCCCTCCCGCCTTTTTCACTTGGTGCTGCAACAAGAAAAGTCTCCTGCTGGCTGTAGCAGAAAACTCTGAGACTGGAATGAACACAGCTAATTTGGGGGTCCATTGTTTCCATTTTCCACAGTTTGTGGTTTTTCCCTTTAAACAATTTAAGTTCAACTCTGGGTCGCATAGGAGCCTTTGTGCTGGTCACAGGTTCTCTTGATGTGATTTAAAAAATTTATAGATATAAGTTTTAGGAAATAAGCTTACATAGATTTAAGAAAATTTAGATAGCCATTTTATTGTAGAAATATGATTAGTTTAATTTGATTTAGGAGGGTCATTGAACTTTGGACTGGGCCACATTCCAAGCTTTTGGATTATGCCAGCTGGTGTTAGGAGAGTGTAACCTTAGCAACAATTGTTTTTATTTTTATTTTTTTCTTTTTTCTTTTTTATTTTTTTAATAATTAATCAGTATTTTTATTATAGTTTTGTGGGGTACAGTTAAGGGTTAGGTGTACAATTACGTTTCATTCAGACACCCTGTTGATAAGAGGTGTTTTCCCAGCCCCAGACAGATATTTGCTACTGTTAATCCCCTCCCCCTCCCCCCCATAGTTTCCCAGTACCGTCAG